>NC_134483.1:217950720-218090720 GCF_040206685.1 Ascaphus truei
CAAGAAAACCCTGACCGCCTGCTACCATGGGGGACGGGGAGCAGGAGCGGAGAGAGGGGGGAGCGGAGAAACATACAGGGGGAGTGGAGAGGAGGGACACGTAAATTGTAAGCAACCCACCCCCCCTCCTGTCCACTGTCCCCCCCTCCTGTCCACCCCTCCCGTCCACTGTCCCCCTCTCCCGTCCACTGTCCCCCTCTCCCGTCCACTGTCCCCCTCTCCTCCTGTCCACTGTCCCTCCCCCCCTCCCTCCTGCAGTCAGGAGGTCACCCCACATTACATATACACCCAGGACTATGTGATCCTGTCCCTGATACTCTGCAGTAAGGGGGTCACCCCACATTACATATACACCCAGGACTGTGTGATCCTGTCCCGGATACTCTGCAGTCAGGTCACCCTACATTACATATACACCCAGGACTGTGTGAGCCTGTCCCTGATACTCTGGAGTCAGGAGGTTACCGTACATTACATATACACCCAGGGCTGTGTGAGCCAGTCCCTGATACTCTGCAGTCAGGTCACCCCACATTACATATACACCCAGGACTGTGAGATCCTGTCCCTGATACCCTGCAGTCAGGTCACCCTACATTACATATACATCCAGGACTGTGTGAGCCTGTCCCTGATACTCTGCAGTCAGGGGGTCACCCCACATTACATATACACCCAGGACTGTGTGATCCTGTCCCTGATACTCTGCAGTCAGGTCACCCTACATTACATATACACCCAGGACTGTGTGATCCTGTCCCTGATACTCTGCAGTCAGGTCACCCCACATTACATATACACCCAGGACTGTGTGAGCCTGTCCCTGATACTCTGCAGTCAGGAGGTCACCCCACATTACATATACACCCAGGACTGTGTGATCCTGTCCCTGATACTCTGCAGTCAGGAGGTCACCCTTGCAGAGAGAGGTTGTGTCTGTCTGAGCTCCCACTAGAGGCTCAGCATGGCCTCAGACCCAGGAGGGGGTGGTGGTGCTGGGGCAGGTGAGCCTGGGAACCCCAGGGGCTGTGGCCTGGATGTTACTGACACTGAGGATCTTTTGCAAACGGAAAGAGAATTGAGGAGAATTCAGAGAGAAAAGACCAGAGAGGAAGAGATTGCTGAGCAGGAAGGAATGGAGGAAGAGACACAAGGAACAGGTGAGGTGCTGGTTCTGTCCGGGGAAAGTAACATACAAACCCAGAGCAGTAAATCCCAGCAGCAAACTAATGTTATAACTGAAGGTAAAAAGAAAAGAGAAGCTGAGCTGGAAAAGAGGAGGCGGGCGACAAGAGATAGCAGGCAGACAAACAAGCCTCATAGCAAAGTGCCCAAACCCAATGAAGAGGCTGAATGTGCCAAGGGAAGAGAGGCTGAGAGTCCTCAACACATGGAAACCGAGGCTGAAAGCCTCCCACATGAGGGGATTGCAGCAGGAGTCAGTCAGGAGGCAAACACAGGTGCATTGCAGACTGCAGCGGAGGCAGAAACAATGGAAAGAGACCCTGAGAAACTTTCTTCTCACTCAGAGCCCATTGCAATAAACTCTGAAGAGGCAATGGAGCTAAACTGTGAGCCAGAAAGGGTTAACGCCCTGACAGATACACAGATTACACAGGTACCTGAAACCAGCACTGCTAACCTGGAACAGCTCTCAGCTGCTGAGACACACACAGAGGCCGCAGGGGAGTCAGATTGCCAGAGAGGGGAAACCTCACTGAGAGAGGAAAATCAGCTGTACCTGGTGCCTGCAATCAGCACTGATAGTCTGGATCAGGTTTCAGCTGCTGGGGGCTCAGACTGCCAGGAAAATACAGAACCAGCAAAACCCAGTGACTCACAGCAAAACGCATGGAAATCACTGGAAGGTTTGAGATTCTTTCCCACTATTCCCATAAGAAACCCTTTAAGAAGAAGGAATGTGGTGAGACTGACATTTCTGGGACCAAGAGAGAAAGATCCAGGTTTTGATTATGTGGGGAATACACTAATAAAGAAATCTTTGCGCTTTGACCCAGAGGATGTTTACGCCCTCCTGCATGGCCCTTATTCACCATACTACGATATCAGTTTTAAAACCTCCACCCACCTTGAGAAATTCTGGGAGAGATACAAAGCAGTGAGTAGCAGCCCTGAGTGGAAGTCTTTTGAGGCCACAGCGATATCTAAGCCTGAGACTGTGATAGTGAATATTATCTTTGACCACGAATCTATCCCAGTGGCTGACATTGAGTTCTGGCTGAAGCGCCAGTGTGACATACTCAAAGGACCAAGGAAACTCTACAATGGTGAATACTGGAATGGAGGATATCAGTTTGAGGTGAAACTAGTGTGTGCAGACAACACTGTGACACACTTACCAAACTTCCTATACATTGGAAATGAAAGAGGAAGGTGTTTCTACCGTGGGCAGCCCAAATGTTGCTTTAAGTGTGGATCCAGATCACACTTTTCATCAGGGTGTAACAAGATCAGATGCAGCCTATGCAAAGATTTGGGGCACCACCGAAATGAATGTAAGAACAACATTTTGTGCAACTTATGCTCAAGAAGTGGGCATTCATACAATGTGTGTCCCCATGCCCAACACAATCAAGCACAGGAGTATGTTCTGCAGCACCCTACAACAGAGGTGGACCTGCACTCCGAGGCACAGATGCCAGCTGCAGGGAGGAGGGACTCCATAGGTTTGCGTCCGATTGAGGAGGTTTTAAAGGAAATCCGCAGTCAAATCACAGTAGAAAGAGAGGACACCAGAAGTAATCCCCTCTCTTCTCTGACCGCACAGAACAAAGACTCCCAAGAGGGACCAGTGCACCAGGAGAGGCGTGACATGGAGATGCCCTTTGAAAGCACAAAAGAACAAAGCCAGAAGGCACTCCCTGCTCCAGAAAATCTAGAAGCAGTGGCTGATGATGAGGAAGCAGGAGGATCCACATGGGAGATTCAGAAGTCCCGGAAGAAAACTCCCATAGTTGCAAAGCCAGCAAGTAAGGACAACCCTCGTGCAGTTGAGCTTGTCCAAGAATTAAAAAAAAATTACATTACTGCAGTGATTGACCGCCTAAAGATACGGAACATGTTTCAGCCACTTCAAAAGTCCTGTAATATAAAAGAGAGAAAAGTTGCGCCAAAAATGAGTTATCCTACTGTTCAGTATATAGCTCCTGTCCTTGCACAATGCAGTTCCGCAGCCTGAGTCTCTCAGAGGTGATTCACCAACCTCTGTGTAGATACTGGTACTTCAAAAGTCCTGGGCTGATAGGGTGGAAGATCAGGAAGAAGAGGAACAGCAGGAAAAAGAGAAACCGAGTATCCAGAAAGCCCCAGATGCAGAAGCAACGAGGATTTCCCAGGAGGAACCATCTCCTCAAAACATCAACAGGATGGAGGTGGAACAACCCGCAGGATCCACTGTCATAGGTACAACCATTACCCCAAAGACGGACAGTAAAAGTGATAAACCTATAGCTTCACAGGACGTGGAGATGAGACCGCCTTCCAACAAAAGAGGGTCATCGCCTGGCAAAGGGAAAACGAAAGGGAAAAAGCACAAATAGAGGACATGTGGAGTGTAACAACATCAACTCAAAATGATGCATCCCTCCCTCACCCCTCTAAAAGTAGGGTCTTTAAATGTTAACTCCATAAAAACCAGGAAGAGACGTTCGCTGGCATATAACGCTTTTAAGGACCTAGACTTTGACATTTTATTCCTGCAGGAAACCAGACTCTCGTCCCTTAGGGAAATTTCGGCAGTTTCCGCGGAATGGACAAGCGGTGGATCTTTTTGGTCCTACGGCCCTGACCTGTGTGATGGGGTGGGGTTTCTATTCAAGGGATATGAGTTCCAGTGTGAAAAAGTGATTGATTTGAGCCCAGGCCGATGTCTTATCCTAGATGTGTCATTCCAGAATGTCAAGCACAGATTAATTAATGTGTATGGCTACCAAACGAAAAAACAAAGAAGGGATTTGTTTGTTTTGGTTAAACCTTTCTTATTTACATCCAAGTGTCTCGTATTAGGGGGTGATTTTAATTGTGTGACCTCGAATCTAGACCGTGGCAGCGGTAGAGGAGTATTGGAATATGATATAGTGTTTCTAAATAATATGTGTAAACAGGCTGATTTAAGTGATGTTTATAGATTTCACAACCCAAATACTCCAGGGTACACATATGTGTGTGGGGAGAGAAAAACCAGAATAGACAGGTTATATGTTAGGAGCAATGTAAATACTGCCGGCTGCAGATTATCACCTGTAGAATATTCTGACCATGCTATTCTACAGGTAACCCTACACTTAGATTCCTCTGTGATTCTGGGTCGCAGTGTTTGGAAGCTGAACTCCTCCATGTTACAGGAGGAGACTGTAAGAGAAAGTTTCCTACAGTTCTTCATGGACTGCGTATCCACACAAGTTCTGTATCCCAATATAGTGCATTGGTGGGAGGTCACTAAAAAAGACATTAAAAGATTTTTTAAGAAAACCTCAGGTCTAACAAACCAGGCGAGGTACAAGAAATATTTGGTCCTCCGCTCTAAATTGTTGCAACTGTATACGAGAATGCAGAATGGTCAAGAAGTGAATTCTGAGCAGTATAGGTGTGTTAAGGAAAGTATGAGGTTATTGCAATATGAACGGTTATCCTCTTTAACAAATGAGAAGCATTTTGGTGGCTGTGGGATTTATTCTCCAGATCCCTTTGAAAATTGTAAAACCAGAACTAAAAAGAAGGTTATATGTGGCCTAAAAGATGCACAGGGTGTGTGTGTAACTAGTAAAGATGAGATGCTTAACGTTGTCACTGAATATTATGCAGTGTTTTTTAGCAAAAAACCCATTGATCCTGTAGAAATGGGCAGTTATTTGGATTCTGTCAATGTCCCATCAGTTCCTGAGGATGACCTGATAGGCTTAGACTCCCCAATCACAGCAAGGGAAGTGTCTAATGCAATTAAGACCCTCTCCGGTAATAAAACCCCCGGGGCGGATGGAATCACTGCTGAATTTTATAAAGTTTTCCGTGAGGTTTTAGCTGAAATATTGGCAAACGTTTATAATGCTTCTCTGGGAGGGATAGGTCTCTCTCACTCCCAGCGTGAATCCCTGTTAACCTTATTATATAAGAAAGGGGATCCAAAAGAATTAAAAAGTTGGCGACCAATAGCCTTACTAAACAATGATTATAAAATCTTAGCGAAGATCCTTATAAATCGGATGAGTAACATCGCTGAGAAGGTGATAACGAGTTCCCAATCCTGTGCCATTAAGGGAAGGAACATCGCTAATAACTTAATTAACATCAGGGAGATGTTTGAGATGGGCAGGAATGGAGGTCTATCGGGGTACCTGTTAAATCTTGATCAGGCCAAAGCCTTCGATAGGGTGGATCATGACTATCTTTTTAAAACTCTGGAAAGATATGGTTTCCCAGATACCTTTGTGGAGAAACTGGCTCTGCTGTATGAAGGAGCTTATGGAAGACCGGTCATTAATGGCTGGGTAGGGGAATCTTTTCCCATAAAGTCAGGTGTTAGACAGGGCTGCCCGCTGAGCCCCCTATTATACATCTTCTCCATAGACTCCTTTTTAAGACACCTGGAGCAGAATAGTCACATCCCTGCCGTACCCTGTGAGGGTCCCCAACACGAGGGGCGAGTTAAGTGCCAGGCGTATGCAGACGACGTTTGTATTTATGTTGCCTCAAAAAGTTCATTTGAAGGTATTAACCAGGAAATAAATAAATACTCAAATGTTTCCAACTCCCGGGTGAATCAGGATAAGTCTGTGGCCTGCTGGTTAGGAAAAGAGGAAACCCCCTTTAGTCTACCTGAGGATATTCAGATAGACAATGCCTCTTTTAAAGTTTTAGGGATTTATTTTGGAAAAGAGAATTCTGGTGTTCACAACTGGAAGGAGAAACTGAACATCTGTAAGGTAAAGGTAGAACGGTGGAAGAAGTGGAAATTCTCTTTTAGGGAAAAAGTTAAAATGATTAACATCTTTTTGATACCTATTTTTGTGTATTTAAGTTTTGTATTTCCTCCCCCTGCGGAAATTACTGTTACTTTATATAGCCTTTTTTTCCAATTGCTCTGGGGAAATCGTTTGAACGTGTTAAAGCGAGACATTACCTATTTGCCGAGAGAGAAAGGCGGTTTGGGAATGGTGAACCCTGTATTATTTTTTTCTCTCATTTTTGTATGTTTTAATTTGCAGAATTTTATCAACAGAGATGACCAGTTGTGGCATATATATTTTAGGAAGTGGGTGTCCCCCCTTAAAAACTGGCTAGATGGCAAACCTGTTAAAAGAATTATTGTAAAAGATGAATATATGCCAGAATATATGAGGATTATGTACAAATTCTTAAATATATGTAAAATAACTGCTCTGGAAATTACTTCTGTTCCCAGGAAAAAACTGTACTGGGTAGTATTGAGCAGAATATGTGTCACACAATTAGATCTAAAACACTGTGACATAGAGGACCAGAAAGAGGCCTTACAGAATCTGTTAGACCCAAGAATCCCTCTCTGGGTGCAGGATACCGTCTGGTTGACTTTCCATGGGCGTCTTTATGTAAGAGCAAATTTAAAATATAAAAACATAGCAGATAGGAACTGCCCCCGAGGTTCCTGTGCTGGGATCTTGGAGACGATGGAGCACCTCCTCCTGGAGTGCCCCTACGCAGTGGAGATGTGGGAAGGCATGGCCGCCTCATTACGGATGCCACATTTAAAGGGTCAAAATTATTGAGAGATAGTGTACGGTGTGTTTAGGGATCACTTGCAGGGTTACAGCGGTAGCACAGTGGTGTTAATCAATGCACTTGTGAAATATAGGTTGTGGATCACCCGCAGTCTTCTCTCCACAGAAAAGGTTCTCGTGCCTGTTACCTGTGCAGTGGGACAGGTTCTAGATGTTCTAGAGCAGATAAAGAAAATAAAGCAGGGGGAGAGAGACAGGTGGGATACAAAGTCCTGGGAGAGAAGATGGGCGGGGGTTCAGATATAAGTGTGGAAATATTTTCTGTATACAGTGTAAATATTCTGAAAAAATGGTATATTTTAATTTAAGTTTGTTGCTTTTGTATTGATATGTTTGTAAATATGTTTTGTTTTTTATAAATAAAAAAATACCCCACATTACATATACACCCAGGACTGTGTGACCCTGTCCCTGATACTCTGCAGTCAGGTCACCCCACATTACATATACACCCAGGACTGTGTGAGCCTGTCCCTGATACTCTGCAGTCAGGAGGTCACCCCACATTACATATACACCCAGGACTATGTTATCCTGTCCCTGATACTCTGCAGTAAGGGGGTCACCCCACATTACATATACACCCAGGACTGTGTGATCCTGTCCCTGATACTCTGCAGTCAGGTCACCCCACATTACATATACACCAGGACTGTGTGATCCTGTCCCTGATACTCTGCAGTCAGGAGGTCACCCCACATTACATATACACCCAGGACTGTGTGATCCTGTCCCTGATACTCTGCAGTCAGGTCACCCCACATTACATATACACCCAGGACTGTGTGAGCCTGTCCCTGATACTCTGCAGTCAGGAGGTCACCCCACATTACATATACACCCAGGACTATGTTATCCTGTCCCTGATACTATGCAGTAAGGGGGTCACCCCACATTACATATACACCCAGGACTGTGTGATCCTGTCCCTGATACTCTGCAGTCAGGTCACCCCACATTACATATACACCCAGGACTGTGTGATCCGGTCCCTGCTACTCTGCAGTCAGGTCACCCCACATTACATATACACCCAGGACTGTGTGATCCTGTCCCTGATACTCTGCAGTCAGGTCACCCCTCATTACATATACACCCAGGACTATGTGAGCCTGTCCCTGATACTCTGCAGTCAGGAGGTCACCTTACATCTTATATCTTATATCTTATATATTAGTGAAAGCACTGTATGCCTGTCTGCATCTTCCTGTGTCCCTACGGACAATCTGATTGCACCTTTGGCCTGTCACTCCACCTCAGGCCATGCCGCCCCCGCACACCTCTCATTGGTCTGCGGTCCACCCCCGCACAACTCTCATTGGTCTGCGGCCAACACCACCGCCACACTGTCCCACCCCTCACTGACCTACACCACTGACACACTCTCCCACCACTCACTCACTGAGCTTTGGGAACGCTTGCCAGCACCTAACCCTCACTGCTCTGAGAGATTTGCACCTAACCCTCACTGCTCTCAACCCAGAAAACCCTGACCGCCTGCTACCATGGGGGGGGAGCAGGAGCAGAGAGAGGGGGGAGCGGAGAAACATACAGGGGGGTGGAGAGGAGGGACACGGAAATTGTAAGCAACCCACCCCCCTTCTGTCCACTGTCCCCCCCCTCCTGTCCACTGTCCCCCCCTCCTGTCCACTGTCCCCCCCTCCTGTCCACTGTCCCCCCCTCCTGTCCACTGTCCCCCCCTCCTGTCCACTGTCCCCCCCTCCTGTCCACCGCCCCCCCCTCCTGTCCACCGCCCCCCCTCCTGTCCACCGTCCCCCCCCTCTGTCCACTGTCCCCCCCCCTCCTGTCCACTGTCCCCCCCCCCCTCCTGTCCACTGTCCCCCCCTCCTGTCCACTGTCCCCCCCCTTTTGTCCACTGTCCCCCCCTCCTGTCAACTGTCCCCCCCCTCCTCCTGTCCACTGTCCCCCCCTCCTCCTGTCCACTGTCCCTCCCCCCTACCCTCCTCCTGTCCACTGTCCCTCCCCCCCTCCCTTCCTCCTGTCCACTGTCCCTCCCCCCCCCCTCCGCCTGTCCACTGTCCCTCCCCCCTCCCCTCTGCCTGTCCAATGTCCCTCCCCCCTCCCCTCCTCCTGTCCACTGTCCCTCCCCCCTCCCCTCCTCCTGTCCACTGTCCCTCCCCCCTCCCCTCCTCCTGTCCACTGTCCCTCCCCCCTCCCCTCCTCCTGTCCACTGTCCCTCCCCTCCTCCTGTCCACTGTCCCTTCCCCCTCCCCTCCTCCTGTCCCTCCCCCCTCCCCTCCTCCTGTCCCTCCCCTCCTCCTGTCCACTGTCCCTCCCCCCTTCCCTCCTCCTGTCCACTGTCCCTCCCCCCTCCCCTCCTCCTGTCCACTGTCCCTCCCCCCCTCCTGTCCACTGTCCCTTCCCCCCTCCCCTCCTCCTGTCCACTGTCCTTCCCCCCCTCCCCTCCTCCTCCCCTCCCCCTCCCCTCCTCCTGTCCACTGTCCCCCCCTCCTGTCCACTGTCCCCCCCTCCTGTCCACTGTCCCCCCCTCCTGTCCACTGTCCCCCCCTCCTGTCCACTGTGTCCCTCCTCCTGTCCACTGCCCCCCCTCCTGTCCACTGTCCCCCCCTCCTGTCCACTGTCCCCCCCCTCCTGTCCACTGTCCCCCCCTCCTGTCCACTGTCCGCCCCTCCTGTCCACTGTCCCCCCCTCATGTCCATTGTCCCCCCCCCTCCTGTCCACTGTCTCCCCCTCCTGTCCACTGTGTCCCTCCTCCTGTCCACTGTCCCCCCTCCTGTCCACTGTCCCCCCCTCCTGTCCACTGTCCCCCCCTCCTGTCCACTGTCCCCCCCTCCTGTCCACTGTCCCCCCCTCCTGTCCACTGTCCCCCCCCCCCCTCCTGTCCACTGTCCCCCCCCCCCCTCCTGTCCACTGTCCCCCCCCCTCCTGTCCACTGCCCCCCCCTCCTGTCCACTGTCCCCCCCCTCCTGTCCACTGTCCCCCCCTCCTGTCCACTGTCCCCCCTCCTGTCCACTGTCCCCCCCCTCCTCCTGTCCACTGTCCCCCCCTCCTCCTGTCCACTGTCCCCCCTCCTCCTGTCCACTGTCCCTCCCCCTCCCCTCCTCCTGTCCACTGTCCCTCCCCCCTCCCCTCCTCCTGTCCACTGTCCCTCCCCCATCCCCTCCTCCTGTCCACTGTCCCTCCCCCCCTCCTGTCCACTGTCCCCCCCTCCTCCTGTCCACTGTCCCTCCCCCCTCCCCTCCTCCTGTCCACTGTCCCTCCCCTCCTCCTGTCCACTGTCCCTCCCCCCTCCCCTCCTCCTGTCCACTGTCCCTCCCCCTTCCCCTCCTCCTGTCCTCTGTCCCTCCCCCCTCCCCTCCTCCTGTCCACTGTCCCTCCCCCCTCCCCTCCTCCTGTCCACTGTCCCTCCCCCCTCCCCTCCTCCTGTCCCTCCCCTCCTCCTGTCCCTCCCCCCTCCCCTCCTCCTGTCCACTGTCCCTCCACCCTCCCCTCCTCCTGTCCACTGTCCCTCCCCCCCTCCCCCCTCCCCTCCTCCTGTCCACTGTCCCTCCTCCCCCCTCCTCCTCCCCTCCTCCTCCTCCCCTCCCCCTCCCCTCCCCTCCTCCTGTCCACTGTCCCTCCTCCCCCCTCCTCCTCCCCTCCTCCTCCTCTCCTCCCCCTCCCCTCCCCTCCTCCCGGGCAACGCCGGGTCTCTCAGCTAGTATATATATATATATATATATATATATATATATATATATATATATATATATATATATATATATATATATATATATATGTGTGTGTGTGTGTGTGTGTGTGTGTGTATATATATATGTATATTTGTGTGTGTGTGTGTGTGTGTGCACGTGTATATATATATGTGTGTGTGTGTGTGTATGTATGTGTATATATATATATATACACACACACACACACACACACACACACACACACACACATATATATATATACACATACATATACACACACACATATAAATATATAGGTTGCCCACCCCTGCACTAAACTAAGTAACAGGGAGAACCTGCACTTTTTCTGCTTTGTGTAATGTGGTCGCTAACCTTAAAGGATGACCCTGTGTCATTTATACTGTACTTCCCTTGGGATGATAGTTCTTTTGAAAGCTCCTTGTATTGTCCCTGAATATATTTGTGTACAGTTATCATATCCCCTCTAAGACGCCACTTTTCTAATGTAAACAAATCTAATTTAGCTAGCCTCTCATAAATCAGGTTATCCATCTCCTGTATTGATGTGGTGGCTCTTCTATGCACTTTCTCTAGTTCCATAATGTCTTTGCTAAGGAGTGATGCTCAAAATTGTACTCCATACTCAAGGTGTGGTCTTACTAATGCTTTACAAAGGGGCATAATTATGTTTACTTACATCTATTGCTGTTTCATACAAGATAAGATCTTGTTTGCCTTTTAACTTTAACTTTAACTTGTTTGTCATTTAACTTTGCCGGACTGCTTTAGATATGCGTTGATGTGATCCACAACTTTTTTTGCATATCATTAGCACTAGCGTCCAGTAACGTCAAGGGCAGGACGTCTTAGCATTAAGACCTCACTTAATAATTCACTAGGGAGCTTTGAAAATCCCTGTTAGCACTGCACAAGATGTTAACAGATTTTCCTGCAACAGAGGATGTGCCTGCTTTTAATGATCTTACTCCTGCAGAGCGATGTCCACCTTATTAGTTGCACTTGAATTATTTTACCCATTGTAACCGTGATGCCACATACTACTCTACAAATATGGATGTTTGTGAACTCACCAACTGTAGTGTAGCTTCCTAGGAGCAGTATCACACACCTGCAGCCTTTCTATGTATCAACATGCTCTATGCACTGCTTACCATCTAATGATGCATCGCCCCAGGTCTTCAGCTTGTTTGAAACCTGGCATCTGACAACTTGCCCCTACTAGGCTGAACTTTGTATAACTACATTGGTTTTTTCATCTTACTCTGGACTAACGCCATATATATTGCATTATTGAACAGCTGAGGTTGTGAGACCTCTCCACCTGCATATGAACTATATGCCTTCAATGACAACATGCCTCTTTTTTTTCATGCACCTTTGGGTGCTACCCTGGGTATTTTACCCCATTCCAGACACTGTTTTCCATTACCTAAACTCACCTCCTCAAATAACCTACACTTCTCATATACCCTAACCCTACTAATATAATACCCCGACATCCCTACAATAAAAAAACTCACATTTGGTAGTCACTGCATACCTCAATTTTACAGGAGCAGCTCCACGCAACTACACGCTGAGCCAACTGAGAAGGCCCTTGCAGATGAGGACCCATATGCTGAGCACACCCCTGCACTCTTGGAGGTTTTAGAGACTGATCAAATTTTCCGCTGCTGCACGCTATGTGCAACAACGGAATCCAATCACAACCTTCACTGACATTGATAGGCTGGCTGTGTAGTGAGCCACACTAGTGAGCCGAATGTTCTAATTGGCTAGTGGTCACAGCTGGAGATCGGCAAATCTATTGAAATAAGTTTCCCGGATTTTTGCTGATATTACCCCCAAAAGTCTATTTCGCGGTGTAAAATCCGCAAACGGATTTGGCCGGTTTTAATCCACATGGATTCAACAAAAACCGCCATTGGATACAACCTGTGGATGGATTTGTAGAATCCAATATGCGGATTCAGCAATCCATTGGCAGATTCTTAACAATCCACCAAAGGATTAATCAATGCATGGATTGGATTTTATCAATCCATCCACGGGTAGCGGAATCCACAGACTGTATTGGTAATAATAATTAAAACTCAGTAAAACGCGAATCACTTTTTTTGAGATTGATCCACTGAAATCTGCGGCCCAAAGGAACCATCTGATACGGTGTGGATTCAAATTCTCCAAAAATAGTGCCCATCTCTTGTCACAGAAAGGAGCTTGTAGCAGGAGAAACCAGTACAAACAGGTATGCTGCTTTAGCACCTGTCAAAAACGGACTATACTAGTCAAATCACTACAGTTGTAGGGTGAGGAAATGATTTGCATACAGTATCTGGATGTTGATGCAATTTATGTGAACATTACAAAATGTCTTATGACTTTAGGACAGTTGGATTTCAATATGATGTTGCTTTGCAATAAACAGACTGCTTACATTTGGTGTAGAGTTTTGTAAGTACTGTATATGTAAAGCGAAGAAATGAAAGATTCAAATATCTCTAGACACCTTACCAGTAGTAGTTATGTGTACTGCTACATAGGATCATAGCATTAAAGATTTGTTAGAAAGTGAAATGCCTTAGGGTGAGTGATGTTGCTCATGACATTTGAAGAAGTTTGCTATCTGGTATTTAGTTATTTTAGCTTGAATATAATTTCTATTTTAATTAGATCATTATCATATATGATTTCAGGAGAAGCCTCTTTTAAACTGTAATCAAACAGCTTTGTTTGTACACATAATTTCAAAGTTTTGATAAACTGCTTAATTTCTTCCTCAATAAAATATAGCAGCAAAAAAATCACATCATATGGAGCTATTACAAAGTACTTTTCAGAATTACTATTTACTGTAGTAACTTCATCCCAAAAACATGTTTTATTCCTGTTTTAGCTTAGTATTCAGCTAAGCGTATTCCATTTTCATACATTTGTAATGTTCTCTCAGTACTTAATGTATAATTCGTTATCTTAAAACAATATTGTAGGTTTCATCAAGAGTCTAGCTAGCAGGTTATAACTAAATAGAATGGGAATTGATTTCTACAAACCTATATTGTTTGGGACTAGAGATGTCTGAACCAGTCTAAATCTATTTCCCGGATTTGTTGAACCCTATCCGTCACCCCCACAGAAAAAACACCTGTTGGTTGGGCGCTTAAAAATCCTGCTCAGGTTTAAATATCCTGGTCACACTGCCAATATGAAGCCGTGATATCGTCCTAAGACATTTAAACAGTGGAGAGATTGCATGGTAAGGCTTTACTAGCTAGATAAGCCAAAGGGGTTAAGTAGGATAGTAATATTTTTATATTAAACCCTTTGTAGCCTTTTTTGACCAACTAGTGATACAAACCAATGACTAGTTGACTAGTGGGGTAATCTGGGGTTAATATGTACTGTGATGAATTGCAATTACTAGTTTACCATCTATTTCAAGTTGGTTTAGCTTATTTTGCCTGTGTATATAGTGGCCATTATATACATAGTAAAGATAGGGTTAAAGCCAGCATGGAGTAGATGATATAATATTTGCTGTATGCAACAAAAAACAAAAGGCCTCAATGCAACCTCCAAAGAACAAAGTATATACAGTAGTTAAAAAGTTATCGGTTTGTATTCTCATAAGTTTGGGTTATTTAGTTAAACTCTTTGGTCAAAGCATTATAAGCCTGCAGCCACACAAAGGCATGACCCTTTTGCAGGTCAGAACACGAACTGTGAATATTCTCATTTTCCGCAGTAATGGATTGAGAAATGTCTTAATAGACTATTTTTCCACAGGTGCATCAAAAAACGTGCTACTTTAAAAGTGGGGTGGGTGAGCTTAATCCCTGGGAGAGGGGAGAGGGAGAGAGGGAGAGAGGGAGAGAGGGAGAGAGGGAGAGAGGGAGAGAGGGAGAGAGGGAGAGAGAGAGAGAGAGACCATCTTGTACAGCCTCCCATGCTACTGGTTCAAGCTTCAGACCAATAGCTGACACCACTCACGATGACGCATCAGCTAGCGACCGCGGCACGTAATGGCACGCCGCTCGTCGTCACAGCGCATGCGTCTCGAGAGCAGAGGCACTACACAGCCCTTCAACTCACAACCATGTCTGCGCATGCGTGGCCGTACCGCGTCATGTCCACACCAAGTACACCAAGCACAGTAAAGACCAGTTATGGCCACTGTCCTGCATCAACCTAACTGAATACAGATTGAGCATCCTTTGGGAGAGTATTAAGCAGAGTATTCCGATCCAATTGTTTGACACGTTCCAACGCACGTTTCACGTCCTTTGGGCAATATCCTCTTTCCAGGAACCATGTTGCCATGGCTACCAATGCATCATCCACTTTATCGGGATCACTGGTAATTCGTTTCACCCTTAGCAGTTGCTAGTAGGGCAATCCCTTCTGTTTTTTCCATGGCTCCCTTAATGTTATATACTTTTTACTCCCTTCACGCTTATTTGGTGATTGTATGTTTACATGTGGTTGTGGTTGTCTGGGTGTTTGATACGTTTTCCTCACTGTCCTACCAGCCAATGCCTTAGTTTCTATACTATACTTGGTATGTCTCTATCCTCTTTCCTTGTCTCATCCAGTTGCCTGGCTTTCACTCAGGGGATATAAGGGGTGGTGACACGCTGTATATATGTATCTTATTGTATTTTATTGTATTCAGTTAGGTTGATGTAGGACAGTGGCCATAACTGGTCTTTACTGTGCTTGGTATACCTGGTGTGGACATGACCCGTGCCCGCATTGCCTCGACAACATCGGGATACACGGGGTTATGTTGCACATAGAGATACCATGACGCGGTACGGCCACGCATGCGCAGACATGGTTGTGAGTTGAAGGGCTATGTAGTGCCTCTGCTCTCGAGGCGCATGCGCTGTGACGACGAGCGGCGTGTCATTACGCACCGCAGTCGCTAGCTGATGCGTCATCGTGAGTGGTGTCAGCTATTGGTCGGAAGCTTGAACCACTAGCATGGGAGGCTGTACAAGATGGCGGTACATTCCACGGCCGGATTGCGTGTCACGGACACCACACGTCTGTTTTCTTGGGTTTTTCGGGTCCCACACGGGTGAGTCATATCATTTTTGTAATTGGTTTAGGTATATATGTTATGTCACTGGCACTCTTTCATTGCACATCCCTGAGGAAGGTCACGTTCAGCTGACCGAAACGTTGGATGCAGTGCCTTGTATTGTTTATGTGAATACAGTTGTTTAATCTAACTGGCTGTGTGCTGTCTCTCCTTTCCGGATCATCTTCTGGTAATATCTGCTCTACATGTGCATATGGGACAAGAATCAGTATATTTTTGTGTACAGTGTTCCTTCTGCCCTTGTTCTATTCTCTCTCTCTCTCTCTCTCTCTCTCTCTCTCTCTCTCTCTCTCTCTCTCTCTCTCTCTCTCTCTCTCTCTCTCTCTCTCTCTCTTTTTATATATATATATATATATATATATATACACACACACAAATAAGAATCCGCATACACACCTCTCATATAGGGTATTCACAAGACCATATAATATACTCTAAATAATAGAGAAGACAAAAAAATAGTCTCAAAAAAGAGCTCATTTTTGAGACAATTTTTTTGTCTTGTTTGTGCTATATATATATCGCAGGGTTCCCCCTGGACACCCCCCCCCCTTTACCTCCGCCATAGCGGGGGAACTGTCGGCGAGATGCAGAAACGCTGAGGTAGGGTAGTGCATCTGCAGTGGTGTGGGTGCCGCCGGAGACCGAGGAGGCCCCGCTATTAGGGTGAAGCTGGAGTGGCGATCAGATTGCCAGAGCCTCGCGGAGGTTCTCGGTGGCTCCCGGAGCAGGACGCCACCATTTGGAGTTGCACACGCATGCGCAGTAGGTCGTGCATGTGCAGGAGCTGAAGAAGAGCGGCAGCCATTAAGGGAAAAGGCTCTGAAGAGAACTACAATTCCCAGAAGGCACCTGGACTATCACATGTCTCGCGAGAGCCAATAGGGCTGCTGCTTCCCCTGGAGGGAGATATTGATACATTTGGTGCGCTGCAAGTCATGCCAGTTGGAGCTGGGAAAAGGAAGGGGTAGGTGGTATGTGCAGTGTGTCTGTGGTACCTTCACTGGGCCAGGGCTCCCTTGTTAGGCCCCAGCTTGGCCCCGACTCCCCTCAGCTTGTGTTTGCTGCAGGAACAGGCCCATAGATAGGGACACTGCCCCTGTAGCATTAGAGTGAGGAACACAGCCAGGACGCGGCTGCATCCTGGCCTCAGGTGATCTGGGACCAGATGAATGCTACTACTACAAGACTATTATAGGTGGTACAATCCATGCGGGACCCACGCAACGTCGAGGCGGAGGATTCATGGATAACGTCACCGGATCCATGGATCCCATCTTCCTCAACTGCGCGCCCGGGTGTGGACATACCCAGCAGGTACCTCACCTTATCAAGTGCACCCACAATACACGGGCTAGTGGGGCAGCGCTATCTCACATACTTGGGTGGGTGTTTGACACTGTGGACGCCAGGGTGGTTGGGTGCCCAGGGGCCCCTCAGTACAGTGGGGCAAACCCTACAGGGGTGTGGACAAGGTGTTGGGGAGGCACGGTGAGGGGTTATGGCCCTGTGAGGCCTGAGTTTTTCTGTAGTGTTACTAGTATTATATTCTGTGCAGTAAAACCTGTTATATTATACTGGTGTGTGTTTATTATATTGTCCTATAGTTCCCAGATTGATGGGCAGCAACAATTGCTTCTCTAAGATCATTGCTGATGTCTTTCCTCCTTGGTATTGTGTTAATACACACCTGAATGCTCCAGACCAGCAAACTGCTAAAACTTTATATATATATATATATATATATATATATATATATATATATATATATATATATATATACTACTTCCAATGTGACAAAATACATAGTAAAATAGTTCAATATTAGAATTCTCATGAGTAAGGGTTATTTACTTAAACCCTTTGGCCAAAGCTATAACTATTCTGTACATTTGCATTACATGGGGCTGGAACTTTATCTTGTAGGACTTTGATTGAGTTGTAAGGATGCATTACTCTTATGTCTCTTAGCTGTCCTGCTATTTTGATTACCTGTATAGTGCTTTTTTTTCTTGTGCTGTCACACTAGTCTGGTACCACATTAGCATTTTGTACTTTATATTATATTATATTTACATAGGGAGAATTATGTTGAGGGTCACAATGGATGTAAAATAGACCCTCCTAAATTGTGGGAATGAAGAAGGGGCTCACTTCCCAAATGTTGTCCCCTTCTTGCTCATATACCTGTTTTCCCTTTCTCCCTTATCTCTCCCCCCCCCCTTTTTTCCTTCCCCTCCCTCCCCCCTATTGCTGATGACTTTTTGTACTTTTGTATATACACACTTTGATTCTGTGTTTCACTGTTTGTCTATGTACAGATGTAGCGGCCGTTTTTCGAACAAATCTCGAAATGGATTTCGAAATTTGTCCGTGATCCGCAAAAGGTTTGCCGTTGCAGACTATATGGCCCATCGGATTAACATAGCAGTCCTACCGGGGACTGCCTCTCTGTAGTGCACCTCTCACAGGCGATCGCAGGGATTTTATTTACTTTTAAACATTACAGTAATGTAGAAGGGGGTCTCCGGAACTGAACCGCATTGATTTAAGGTCCGGGGACACCCTACTTCCCGTGATATGGGCCCCGTGATGGGGTACCGGTATCTCCTATGCATTGAAATGTCCCGATCACGTGACACGAGACATTTACATGCATAGAAGATACCGGCACCCCATAACGGGGCCTGTTTTTCAGGAAGCAGGGAGTCTCCGGACCTCAAATCAACAAGGTTCTGCTCCGGAGACCCCTTATTACAATACACTAGTAATAAAATTTCAATTTAAATATGTAATAACCACCAAAACACAACCCACACCCTGTACCCCCACATAAAACCATATTTTATTTTTTTACACACAGGATTACTACCAAAGGCCGGCGGGGGTCCCCAGGTGGTCCTGACAGGTGTCCGCAGGCCCCAAAGTGCACCCCAGGAGTACCCACGGGTGTCTGGGGGCCCTCGGGTGGTCCCCGCTTGACTCCGTGGGCCTCCAGGTTGTCCCTGCGGGTCCCAGCATGCCCCAATGGGATCCACAGGTGGTCCCCGTGGGTGTCTGGGGGTCCCTGAGTCATCCCCATGGGTGTCTGGGGACCCTCGGGTTGTTCTCACGTGGGTCTGGGGACCTTTGGGTGGTCCTCGTTGGTCCCCATAAGGGTCCCTGTTTCCTTCCCGCAGGTGTCCGTGGGTCCTCAGGTGGCCCCTGTGGGCGTCCGGGGGTCCTCAGGTGGTCCCGTTGGTGTCCGGGGGTCCTCGGGTGGTCCCGCTGACCTGCGGTAACATTCCTGTGCCCCCACATAAAACCAATATTTATTTTTTATAGACACAGGATTAATACCACAGGCCGGTGGGGGTCACCGGGTGTTCCAGACTGGTGTCTGCAGGCCCCACAGTGCACCCCTTGGGGTACCCACGGGTGTCTGGTTGCCCTCGGGTGGTCCCCGCTAGGCTCCGTGGGCCTCCAGGTGGTGCGCGCATGTGCGGAGTATGGAAGCTTCAATCCAGGTACATTGTTTTGATCGCGCAGCTTGTGCGTGATCGCGCAATCACCCTGGACGCAGCCTTATATATCATTCAATCCTTCGAGTGCTACCTATATCGTATGCTTTCTATTGGGTAAAGTATCTGTCGTCTAAATTTAGCATAGGTTGAACTTGATGGACATACGTATTTTTTCAACTTCATCTACTATGTAACTATGCACTGTAACTATGAAAGCATGGAAATCATTTGATTTTGTAAAATTTTCTTTGATTTGTGTTGACATGTGGCAGAACCTTTACTAATTATTCACAGACAAGATGTTATTTTGCCTGTTTTAATGATTTCATAAAAAACTAGCAAGGTATCAATTTTGTTACAGCTATGTAATCATTAACAACATGTTACATTTTTTCTACAGCACCCCATTGGTCTTATGTACTAAGCGTTGCAAATTGAATGTTTGGAGTTAAATTGACGGACATAAATCACAAATTATACAGCACTTGTTTGAGCCTATTAACTAATCTTTTTTTCAATGTGCGCCTTACGAGTAAAACATGTTTATTATTCAAATCTGTTGGTGCAAACAACCAAGAAGTGAATAACGTATAGATGTAATTGTACTTATAAAAATTGAATTTGTGTGCCAAAAAGTAGTTGAACCTGAGTCACAATCGGCTACCAAATTGAACCCTGTATAAATCCCTAAAGGTCTGTGTCACAGACCACCAGACGATTGCACAGGGATTGCAAACACCAGACAGAATGAAGGAGTTAAAAGGAGTTAATTTCAGCTGGAGCCAACAGCAGCATTAAAAAGTCTTAAACACAGGCTTAACTCACCAAAACAGGTGGTTACGAGGGGGATTCTGGCTCGCTATGTGCTGGGCGCTACCATAACTAGTTTACCCAAGATGACTTCAACGATCTGTCCGCCTCAGAGTATCCCAGTACCTTAGGATGATAACCGCTTGCTTACAGGTTTAAATCCCCCACTAATCTCTGATACCAAAACTAGCAATGAACCAAGAATAATATGTGGAGCTCTGACCCGCATCGGTTTACATACTTTACCGACCTAAATTTGAAACTGTTTAAGACCAGGTGCTTGACAGATTGTTTTTGCTGGCCAATCAGAGAGTGGGACCACATCTGAGATGGACAAATCAGGGCTGTGGGAGGTTACAGAGATTTAGGACAAACCACAGAGGCAGGCTTAAAAAGCTGGCTATATCTATATATACTACACTGACCTTTAAGGCTACTAATGCCTTTAAGCAATAATTGTATATGATAATGTATTTTCATAAGTGAGCACCACTGTCTCCAACTGTAACTTAACGTTGTAGAGAGTGGAGAGGCACACCAACAGGAATTGGAGATGCTTGGTGCACATTCATTGCAGTCCTGCAGGTGCACCTTCATTGCAGTCCTGCGGGTGCACATTCATTGCAGTCCTGCGGGTGCACATTCATTGCAGTCCTGCGGGTGCACATTCATTGCAGTCCTGCGGGTGCACATTCATTGCAGTCCTGCAGGTGCACCTTCATTGCAGTCCTGCGGGTGCACATTCATTGCAGTCCTGCAGGTGCACCTTCATTGCAGTCCTGCGGGTGCACCTTCATTGCAGTCCTGCGGGTGCACATTCATTGCAGTCCTGCAATCTGGAGTGGCTCAGTGAGTAAAGACACTGACTGGCACTGACAGTTTGAAGCAGGGGAACCTGTTTCAATTTCCGGTGTCGGCTCCTTGTGACCTTGAGCAAGTCACTTTATCTCCCTGTGCCTCAGGTGCCAAAAAATAGATTGTAAGCTCCACGGGGCATGGTCCTCAGCCTGCAAAATGTCTCTGTACAAGAACATGCTATTATTAATCCTGTGGGTGCACATTCATTGCAATCCTTTGGGTGCACAATCATTTCAGTCCTGTGGGTGCACATTCATTGCAATCCTGTGGGTGCACATTCATTTCAGTCCTGCGGGTGCACATTCATTGCAGTCCTGTGGGTGCATATTCATTGCTGTCCTGTGGGTGCACATTCATTGCTGTCCTCTGGGTGCACATTCATTTCAGTCCTGCGGGTGCACATTCATTTCAGTCCTGCGGGTGCACATTCATTTCAGTCCTGTGGGTGCCCATTCATTGCAATCCTTTGGGTGCACATTCATTGCAGTTCTGTGGGTGCACATTCAATTCAGTCCTGCGGGTGCACATTCATTTCAGTCCTGTGGGTTACATTCATTGCAATCCTGCTGCTGCAAACATGTAGCCCTCAAAAAGCAAAAATTAAATAACACACCAGACTTATATAGATAAATACTAACAAGTTCTTAGATAATCAAGGATTCAGTGAAACATTACAGCTTCTACAGGGCAGGAAGTTGTTATTTTGCACAGAAACATCGATTGCTTAAGAAATTGTATGTATTTCTGTATATTAAGACTGATATGCCAGTGTAATTTTTTTTAATACCATACCTTTCCTTTTTGTTATGCACTCTCTTTCTGACATATGGAATATGCATCTTGAAAATGTATTCTGGAAACTACATCCAGTGCAATATCAGTTATTTATGCGAGTGTCTAAGTCCCCTTAGAAACGGTGTAAATGTACTATAAGTGCAGTAATAGCTAAATGTTCACATTCACATGTCTTGTGATTAGTTTATAGGTGTTGCCTGTGATGGTAGGGGCAATGTGGCCAACATATTAAAGTTTAAGCCCAGTCAGTGCCCCTACCAGCCCAGATGGGTGCCCAGGTTTTGGCATAGTATTCCCATCTTATTGTGACTAAAATGGCTGACTTGTGTGATACTGTGTGAAAGATACCACGATAAACACGTGTGCCTGGTGTGATTGGCCGCATGAAAGCCGCGTGGAATACAGCAGAGCACACGAAAATGGCTCCGTGAAATGGTCGAATAATGGCCGCTGCATCTGTACATAGATAGCAAACAGTGATTCAAAGAATTGTAATAAATAAAAACAGAGAAATTTGGGGCTTCTGCAGGTGTGCCTCTTGTGGTTTTCTGTACACCTTTCTTTAGACAATCAGACATTTAGGTCCTTCTGTCAGGGTTTGGGGGGGGGGCAATGTTCTCTGCTCTGTTTAGCTGCTGGCCCAGGGTAGTTGTCTTCTGGGAGTGCTCCTCAATAGGCTGCTTGTCCTTGTCACGGTAGACCAGGTACTTTTAATACCATTAATATATTACCAGGATCATACAGTAGGCAAAACAACGTAGTAAAAAGAAATTGCGTTTATTTTGGTAAACCCATGTACAACAAGAAGAATTACACAAGAAACAGTTAAAAATTAACATACAGTACTAGGTTAATACTGGAGGAAAGATCTAGGCCTTCCTAGGTGCAGGGCGCCCGCTTGGATGAGCTTAACCTGACCGGAATATACACCCAGTTCTCATGGTCCCCTTTTCGGCTTCAGTTCCTAGCCGCGACCGCTACTTCAATTCTCAAAACGTGGTCCTCGCGTCTGACTTATTCTCTGTGAGGCAGACGTTCCTAGCTTCAAAACGAAGCAACTTTGAAAAGCCTGCCTTAGCTTCATCGACACAAGTCATTAGATTGTCTGGTTCTCTGCCTCGGCCATCTCCTTACATACACTCCGCTATGCCATCCTTAGCATGGAGGTAGGAGGAGCGACCAATTAGAGCGTGGGAACCCTATTCCACTAGTCAATAGAAACAGGGTCTCGTCTCTTGGCTGACGTCAGAGGAGGGGGGGTTTCAAGCCGGGTCAGGATGCCCCGTGCGCGGGACATATGAATCGACCAATAGGAAACACACTGACATTCTGCCGCTTCCCATGGGCAACCCATTACCACCTACTGGGCAGGCTCCACTAAGCCTGGCAGACCAGAGGGTCCGCCCCACAGGGGGGGGTCTGTTCTCCGACTCCGTACTCCGCCCTGCCCCATCCACTTTGCACCCAGAAACCTCTCAACATCCTGTCTCCTTATTGAACTAAGGACTCTATGCAGACTTGCTGGCACCTTATGCAGATGCCCTAGCGGTCTGCATAGAGCCTTCTAATAAATGTATCAAACACATACAGTAAAACATATTAATACATGGGGTACCTTGGGTTGACACATGACTTTACGGGATAAAGGACTGAGATATTGGGCTTGAAAACCAGGAGTCTGGAGTACACAGGGTGTCAATGGGAGACTCCTGGAGGGGGAAGGACCTCGGTGGCTGGAACAGCAGGAAGCAGGCAAGGATTGTTGGGGTCACAGGCTGAGGTCAGAGGCAGGTGGCAGGAAGCATGGTCGGGGTCACAAGCAAGGTTCGGCAACAGGAAGGCAGGAGCAGGACAGGTGAGCAGGAACTGAGACTAGGGAGAGGGACTTAGACTAGGGAACAGGGACTGAGACAAGGGAGCAGGGAATAAACAGGGACAAGCCAGATTACCAGCAAGGGCCTTTAATGATGTACAGGACTCCAACACGGAACAGGAACAGAAACAGAGGCAGAAGCATGGGCATAAGGAGTCTGGTACAAAACAAAGACAAGGGAGGAACAGGAAACAGGAAATTTTAAAAGACAGAAGCAACAAGGAGACAGACAGACAGAGGAGCCCCAGAGCAGACAGAAAACAGCAGCACACCCGGTGGATAGAGAAAGGAACTGGGAGAGAGGGAGATCTATGAAAATGTATGTCAGAGCTATTTCCCGACATGGGGAAGCCCAGTGTAATTCCAGTCACGTACTGGCAAAACATGCCTGCTCGCTGGGTAGAATATGGTACTACCGGTAGCTCCAGTCCCCGAATACCTATCCTGTCATTAGAATCCATCAGCATTTCTGTGCTCACTGCCCTTTTTGTGCTGAATGGTAAAGTCAAACTCTTGCAAAGCAAGACTCCAGCGCAGCAGCTTGCCGTTCTCTCCCAACACACTCTGTAGCCAACTCAGAGAATTGTGATCCATGATAACAGTAAAAGCCCTACCATACAGTAGGGCTGAGCTTCTTCAGTGCCCACACAATTGCGAGGCACTCCTTTTCAATGGTGGCATAACTTACTCCCCGTGGCAGCAGCTTGCGACTCAGTAAGTAGCCTGTAAAGCGTCTTTTAAAGTCCTCATTCTTATGACTAATAGGGCAATCCACTCCCCACAGCTGAAGCTTCAAATGAGAAAAGAGAAGATTACATTTGATGCATTATGTTATTAAGTGTGTCAATTAAATTAGAAGGACCATGTGCCAGGAGGGATTCTGTACTAAGTGTAGCCCTTTTTCTGACGCTCCCAAAGGGACTACGGGTAACTCCATGCACCTGTGGCTCCAGGAGATCTGAGCCTCCGCTAGCTGGGAGCCTGGGGTAACACTTATAGTGCAGCGCCTCCACTTACCCAGGATCCCCGTGATGTGAGATTCCCCTGGGCAAGAAACACAACAACACTCATATGAATATAACTGATTTTACTGTAACGCAACAAACCTTATCACTTTATAATGAACAGTGGTAATAACACATGACATATCACTTAGACTTTAACGCAATATAACCTTAGTGGCTCGGCCACTCTCATCAGCAGTAACGTCTCCGTCCCCTCACCGCGTGCCCCACACACCGTGTCCATTAATAGTACTATATTGGTATAGGCTCAGTCCTTTGGCCACTTAGCTAGTGTCCCCAAAGAGTCACGCCTAAGGCGGGATCAGCGCCTATTGACCGGAGTTGGTGCACTTGATGTAAATAATACCTTCCGGTCACGGCGGTGACCGGCAACAACTTCGCAAAGGGTCTGTCGATCCGACACGTGGCCTCCAGATATCACGGTGTCCAGCTGTCTGGTCCCAGATGACTGCAACCACTGCAACTCTGTGCTTTGTCCCTAACTGGTACTCAGTAAGGGATGGCGTTCCTGTCACTACAGGGCTTCCCTGCAGCACTGCAACCTACAGTGACTTCAGGGATTCTCCTAGGGGCCTGCGGGATAGAATTGTCCTATGCAGGCAGGTCAATGACCCCCTGCACCCACACTACCTCTTCCTTCCCCTCCCGGATCCCCTCTCACTAGCTTCTCCCTAATACCTGCAGCAACCCACTGCACTCAACCTGGTACCTGCAGCAACCACACTGCACTCACACTGGGCCTTCTTGTCAGCGCTCACAGCACTGACAGTCGTGACACTGACAAGACTCCACACCACACACACACCTAAGGGCAGGGTCCCTACCTTAGGGAAACAAGAGGGTTGTGATGCTCTCAATTGTAACCAGTCCTGTATTGAGCATCCAATATTGTTTAAATCCACAATGGGTTAATCTGTATAACGATAGAGTGCCCCCAATGAAGATGATTCACAGCTGGTGGGACAGACGTGGAGTCAGCCAGACCCTCACTAGATTACAGTGTTTCAAACCCAATCAGTGTTATAGAAATGAGTAGTCAATGACCATGGTAAGCAGGAATAAATGAAAGGCACTATGGCTCTTTATCTGTACTACCAGGGGTGCACTCGTGTCGTTGGCGGCGTGCGATCCATCCTTTGAAGATCCAGAAGAGTAGAGAGCGTTGATAGCGCACTGCCAGAGAGTCCTGAGAGTATAACTCAGGAACAAGAAACAAGAAACAAGAAGGTGCTTTTGATAAAGTACACTTAGTACGAAACGCGTAGGTGCGTTTACCTGTCCGTTCCCTGTGTGTATTTTCAGCATGCAATAAACCTGACAATATATTTTTTCACTTTTGGAGTGGCCTGGCTGTTTCTTGTTCCTGATTTATACTCTCAGGACTCTCTGGCAGTGCGCTATCAACGCTCTCTACTCTTCCCTACCTTAGGGGCCTTCCCTCAGAACCTACCCACTACCCTATTGGGGATTGGGGCCTGCCTGGGACCGGGGGATTACCTTACCTGGTGTTGGAGTCACTTGCTCCCTACACCCTGCCTCCCCCTTCCTGCTCCAAACTCCAATTGCCCTAAGCCCGCAAAAAGTATCTATCCCTGCTCTAGGGAATCTTGGCCTCTCATTGGCCACTTGGGGACACCTGGGATGCTTGGCCCTAAGCCTCATGGGAACTGTAGTCCAGCAGAGGCTGCTTTTGGCTTGGGGCCACGTGCGTGATTCTCCTGCGCATGCACGACTCCCTAATGGCTGCCGCAACTCCCTAGCTTCCCCGTGCATGCGCGATGACGGCGCATGCGCGCGCCTTGGTAATGGCGACCCCTGCTAGCCGGGTGCGCCGCCGGGACTCTGAGCGCTCCCTGCTCCGGCCCCCACCTTCTCGTCATGCCGGCGGGTCCGTCGCTGCCTCCGGCGGCACCCGCGACTGCTCGCCACTCAAGGAGGGGGGTCTCCGAGGAGGAAAATAGACCGGGGCTACATTAGTTTTGAAATTTACTGTCCCTGATATCTTGTGGTGTTGATTTTCCTTGGTGTAGGGACAATTCCATTACAAACCTCCCAACTGCCATCACCTGATAAACTCTCTATTATAGTCACTTTTGTCAGATAGGTTGAAATTCTGCTTGGGATGGTTCTTTACTTCTGAAGGCCCAACACATGAAAAGATGTACAACTATTAATTCTAAGATCTGAAAGGACAGAAAAATTAAATATTATATTTTAGACTTTGCTTCTATATATTTTATAATTTGTATATACTGTACCTTGCATAATAATGAATGACTACTGTATACTTTCTCTATCTATCTCTATAGGCAGATGTTGACGTGTGATTGTACTAGAGTGCAAGGTGTTGTAGCTCTGATCTTTTTACTGACAATGACAAACTTATTCCCTTTCTTTTAAAAGAAAAAATTATTTTTATATTTTAAGAAGCTTCTCTTCTTTCTACTTGCTAAGCATAAACATTGTATACATTTTTATAAAATAAGGTTAGCATTGCTATTTTACTATGTTAAATAACTTAGAATATTTGTTTTAGGTACACTGTCACAAATTTTGTTTTAAGCCACTTTGACTATTGTGTATAGCCAAGTATTAATGTTTAGTCAAAAAGATCATTCAAAACGCCTTCCCCTGAGTAAAAATTACAGCCTGCAATTAAGTGCAATGTATTCATAGTCGGACACAGGGCTATCAAGAGGAGGGAGCAGCCCTGCTTTTTGTCCAACCTAGTGGCTAGTTGACTGGTCCCTTAGGTTTGCCTCAGCTCCTTAAACTTCCTGGCTCAGCATGCTCCTGACATTCCTCTGGGTGACCCTGCTGACACATTCTTCCAAAGTTTACTATTCAGTACAATTATTATCGGTTGGATTTCACAATTAACTAATAAACCTAAGCTCTCATTCAATAACAACATATCAGTATACTATGACCAGTATTCATTTAGTATTTATGTACTTTTCATAATATATGACAATCTTCTCATTTTCAAATGTGTTGGCCTGTTTTTGCAGGGGGGGGGGGGGGCGGTTAACCAGTGTGCTTCCAACGCATTTTAGTGGATGAACTCACTCATTAGCCCCCAAACACAATTTGTGGGATCAAAAATATGAATGGGCTAGGGAACACTAATCGCCTTAACAGTTTGCACTTGACAGTAGCAGCACAGAGTAAATGTTCTTCTTTTACTAAGGAAACGGATATGGTTGACATTGAGTTGACAAGAACAGTTATGTTTTAAAGCCCCTTCTGGGAGATCTGCCGATCAGCACAGTCTATTCCTGCAGTCAGGATAGTGATTTTCACTTTTAACTGGGAAAAGGGCAATTTTACTAACTAGATCTTGAAACAAACATCCTAAATAATGTCTAATGCTATACAAATCTTCAAATAACTTCAATGTTACATTTTTTGTACATTTCACATTATGCCTGCCAGAAAAATAATTAAAGATCATTGCTTTAACAACATAATGAGTTCTAGTTTCATAATGCAAGTATATTTTATATTGAATAATATGGTACACATATTGAAAAACACTTATTGCAAAGTATTTGCCATAATCGGTCTAGATTTATTGGATGACATCACATTGTAAGCAGTTCCAGTGAGATCAAACGTGAGACCGGGAAGCTCCGATCGCAGCTCTGCCCGAGATAAGGTTTGACTCTGCACTAGAGATTAGCGGTGAAACAGTTTGGCAGGTACATCTATACTAAGGCGCTCTGGTAAATTTCCCATTAGAGTTACGTTTTATACAGGTATTATGCACTCTATCTTTTCACACAAATTAACCTTATGCTCAGATCCAGCTGAAACAAGCTTGGAGCAGGTTTAATAACCATCTATTGCGTGATAGGGAAACAACAAACGAGTCAGACCAGCTGCCTGTATATTTTGGCAAAACGCTTGGATGATATGCATTTTCAAGAGCTCCTGTTTTTAGTTTGATACTTCAGCAAACATTTGAATATCAGGTAGTTATATACTTACTTCAGTAGGGATCAAAATACACCTTGGAACCTATGCAAAATATAATGTTTGTCTGTAATACTCTATGCACCATCCTGCAATGTCTTATGTCTCAATAAATCATCAAATGTGTTCATAAGCAAGCAATTAGCCATACCAATGAGTCTTGCCAACCTACTGTATTATAGTGGAAGACATTGTAAATTAGTATACTTGTTCTTTCAACATAAGAGTACAGTAGTGCTTGCATCTATATTACTATTAGTAATTATAATGAAGCATTGAATGGAGTATTACTTATTAACCCATGATGCAAGAGTAACACATGATTTGTAGTACAACCTACTCAGGCTTCGGAACATCTGGAGATTTGATTCACTGCCACTAAACAGAGTAATATTAAAATTTTAAATTCAATTATGTCAAACACTTTATTGAGTCCACTATTGTAAGATTTAGATACTGGACTTTTATATACATTATCAGGGAAACATTAAGACCTGTACTTATGTTTTATGTATGTATAGTGACTGTGTCATGTATGTGTTGGTATACCCCATCCCTTTTTAATGTTTATATATAATAAAGTATTTTAAACCATTAACCCCACACATATCATTTACAAGAGTTTTTTTTATATAGGTTCTAACTTTGAGTCCGTTAAACTAGACACATTGTCCTTATGTCAGTTTGATCTTTATTGACCTAGGAGAGTGCACCAAGAAAGGGGTTCTAGGGGATTCACTGTGTATGATGCAGTGACCCCCATTTTTGTTCTCTATTTGCCATAATCTCCAGTATCTAGATTCTAGAAGGTTACTTTGTCTCACTCTCAACTTTGTGCTTTTTTTAGGGCTTTTATCTCAATATTCTGAATGTTTTATATGAATATTATGTTTTCTCGATGTATTACAACTTGTATTATTCTAACTTGAAATACACAGAATTCAAATTTGATGGGCTATTTTTTATTGATAAATGTCTCCCTGTGGACTGTGCTATTTCACAAGCATATTTTTAAGCCTTTGGTTCCCTCTTACACTGATGTTTGGCAGAAACAAAAAAGGTTTTAGGGCATTAAAAAAAACACAACTTAGATGATTTTCTGCTAGTGCAAGCCAACACTAATTGTTGTAAATTCCTGTTGAACTTATTCAAATCACCGCTGAACAAGTTTTGGGTATCCAAAACCGAAGGAAAGACAGAGGGACAGAGGTATCATTCTTAGGGGCATATTCTATTAGCTTTGATTTTATCATTGCAAAACTGAACGTGTTAGTAGCTCACGGTATGACATTTTTGAGAAAATGGTAGTCAGTATGGCAATTCACATTTTATATACCGATTGTTAAAAAAAATGACATACAGCATGAGTTAGTAGTTGGTAAAGAAAAAGGGATACCTGGCTCTTAAAATTACACTGTGTCCATATGAACCAAAAAACAGTCTCTTGAAAATCCCTCAGAGTTCAAATCTTGAAGTTGATGTCTGAAGATTATCTTCAATGCTGCAACATCCCAATCTACCTGGAAATGATAAAGAGGCACACATTGCGCAGTACTCCTGGTCTTTAATGGCTTCCCCTTATATAATAGTTCCCAATGCAGACTGTGCCTACTTACAGGAATGCCTCTTTCTGGATACAGTTGAGACAATCTGTGCTTTAACCCCTTGCGTGTCCACTTGTATCACGAATCCCCCGAATACTTCCTCTATCCCTTGAAGTTCCGTGATTTAAGGGTCTCCCATGTCACACGGACCCCCAGAGAGAAAGAATGGACAACAGCAAATGATGGCACAAGATTTAATTTAAAAAAAACGGCTACAACTAGCCTAAAAATTACACTTACATGTACTCACATAAATACATGCAGTTTAAAACATCACGAGATTGCCGTCCGCAGATGTAGTACTAATCCCTTGACTGCACCGGTTAAGGTCCACCCTCTCACTGCTTTACCTCAGCCGGTCAGATGCGCCTGCGTGTCCCACTTGACTGGCTGCGTTCCGGTACACGGCCCACCAGTGTAAACACACTGCGCACCTCTTGAAGTCTCTGGGTATCTCCTGCGAACAGCAAATCCAAGCTCCTCCCACCCTAACGCGTTTCGTGACGTAGGGACGTCGCTTTCTCAAAGGAATGTGGAGCTACTTCCGATCTCTCAACTTATACCCCCCAAGGAGTAATTAACCCCTTAAGTGATAACTGCATTGTTAATCCATCTATATACAATCCTGTTGGTTACAAATCAATGTGTGTCTGAGGGTACTAACACCCTGGAATTTTCAGAGGCATATCAATTATGTGGTAACCTACAAATATATTGGTACTCTATCCCAACAAATGCATATATGTATATTAAATCAACATTACGCAATAAATGATATTAAATGAATGTGCAACTGATGTTATTCTTTTTTTTTTATATATATATGGGCACCTTTTTATTATTTTTTTTATTTTATTTTTTTAAATATTTTTTTCCTTTATTGGAGACATACACTTGAAATTACATACACAGGGTACAATCAGGTTAGTACATAACGTTCAGGTTATAATGAGTCTTGACTGTAGAGTGGGCGCATGGTCTCAATAAATTCTTTTATTGATTTTTGGTAAGGAGGGCTGGGGGGAGGACTCAGGGAGGGGGTAGATAGATGGGAACGACAAGAGATGGGGAAGTGGGGGGGGGGAGGGGGAGGGAAATCCCTCTCTTTCTCTCCATCTCACAAGCGTTTTTATTTTTTATTTTTTGCTTGGTCAATCGACGAGGCTTAACTGAGTCCTGGTCGGGCGGTTGGGTTCAGGAACCTGTCCAGGGCTCCCAGGTATTATAGAATTGTGGCATTTTCTGTTTTAACATGGCCGTCAATTTTTCCATGGTCATAACTGTGTTCACTCTGTTGACCACGGTCCTTCTTGAGGGCGCTTTTAGTTGCTTCCAGGCCGCTGCCACCGAGCATCTCGCCGCCGTAAGTATGGCGGAGGTCAGCCTGGCCTCAGGGGCTGGGAGATCATCTATTGGTTTACCCAGCACGTACGTCAGAGGGTCCAGGGGAACCTCCAGGCCCAGGGTGTCATCCAGCAGTTTTTGAACTCTGATCCAGAACCGCTGTATCTCTGGGCATGTCCACCAAATATGGGGCATGTCACCCTTTTGTCCACATCCTCTCCAGCACTCATCAGTTGCGCCGGGGAAGATCTGGCTCAGTCTACTCGGGGTCAGGTACCAGTGGAATAATATTTTGTATATGTTTTCTTTTGTGATCGAGCAGATTGAGGTTTTAGGGGCTGCGTCCCAGATGTCCTCCCAATCTTCGAGGTCTAGCGGTATACCGAGATCTGTGTCCTTAAATTGACCGATTTGAGCTTGGGAGCATCCAGGAGGGAATGCTGGGTTCCCAAGTATGGGGATAAGTTGGGAGGGGGGCGAAGTTAGGCCATATTTCCCTCTATTTTTAGACCAGATGGACCACGTGCATTTCATTGCCCCCAATCCGAGCTTCTGAGGGGGTTTTTCCTTATGTCTGGGGACCAAAGCAGTACTGGGAGGGGGGCAGGAGCTATATGGTTGATCTCTATTTCTAGCTTGTCCGGGATGGGAAGGGAGCGAAGATAGCAGGGATACACCATGAAAAATAAAAAATAAATGCATACAATAGTGTAATAAGTTCTTTTCAATCTGGATAAAACATGTATGTCTTGGCTCTATAGCAATGCCTACTTACATCAGGTCAAAAGGTAAAAAGCATTGATCTACACAGCAGGTGGAGTCCGGGGGGTTATTCCACACTACCGCCTGTCTGAGCTGGGCTGCGTGGTAGTATTTAATTACGTTGGGTACCCCTAACCCTCCTCTCGTCTTTGCCACCATGAGCACTGAGCGCGGGACTCTGGGCCTACGCTGCTGCCATATAAAGCGAATTATTTGTGTCTGTATATTCCTGAGGTCGGTTAGTGGGATTGGGACTGGAAGCGTTTGAAAGTAATACAACAGTCGGGGAAGGATATTCCTTTTAGCGGAGACGATTCTGCCAAACCAGGAAATCTGGTATGTATTCCAAGCTTCAAGATCTTTCTTGATCTTGCTAAAAAAAGGGGGGATAGTTAGTTTTATATAGCAAGGAGTACATTCTAGTAATTTTGATCCCTAGGTATTTTATGTGGGAGGAATTCCATCTATATTTGTAATTATTTTGAAGAAGTTTCCATGTGGGTTCGGGGAGGGATATATTTAGTGCTTCTGATTTGTCCATATTTATTTTGTAATCTGAAGCCAGAGTAAACTGATCAAGCAGCTTGTGTAGGTTGGGTAGGGAGATATGAGGTGCAGCTAAGGTCAGGATGACATCGTCCGCGAAAAGGGATATTTTATAGTCTTTGTCAGGTATAGTTATACCTAATATATCTGGATTCTCTCTGACTTGAGCCGCCAGCGGCTCTATTGAGAGAGCAAATAGCAGTGGGGATAGTGGGCAACCCTGCCTAGTTCCGTTGCGTATATGGATAGGGCTGGCTTGTCCTCCCGGCAGTTTCAGGTATGCAGTAGGGTTCTGATATAGTGCCCTAACCCCTTCTAGGAATGGTCCTGAGAAGCCGAACTTGATCATAGTTTGATCAAGGAAGGACCATTTGATACGGTCAAATGCCTTCTCGGCATCTAGACTCAGGATCATGGCCTGGAGTTTGTTGAGATGCACGTGGTCTATGATATCAATTATTTTACGGGTGTTGTCAGAGGCCTGTCTTCCTGACACAAATCCCACTTGGTCTATATGAATTAGTCGGGGGAGAAAAGGGTTTAGCCTGTTTGCGAGGATCTTGCTATAGAGTTTTAGGTCTGTGTTAAGCAGGGAGATTGGTATGTAGCTACCACAATGAAGCGGGTCCCTTCCTTCCTTGTGGATGATAGCTAAATTAGCAGCAGAAATTGTGCCTGGGATTGGGGCTCCTTCTAGAAAGGAGTTGAACATATCTAGGAGATATGGGGAGAGAGACGATTTAAATTTTTTATAATATGCGTTTGAAAAGCCGTCAGGACCAGGAGTTTTTGCTATCTTAAGGGTGCTTATGGCTTGTGCCAGTTCTTCCTGGGTGATTGTAGCGTTTAGGGCATTGAGTTCCTCGTCGGAGAGGGAGGGGAGTTTGCAATTTGCTAAGAATCGAGTTGCCAATTCCGCCTCTGCAGGGGCTTGGTTGGGGGGGTGGAGGTTATAGAGCTCCGTGTAATAGTTTGCAAATTCTCGTGATTTGGGCTCTTGCTTTTATGCCTCTTAGTTTTGATGCTAATAATTTGTCGGCCTTATTACCTTTATCGTAAAACCTCTGATTGGTCCATTTGAGCGCTCTCTCCACTTCTTCTAGTTGGGATTGCTTTAATTCACTTCTTGCTTTGTCAAGTATTCTGAGTATTTTTTTGGATGGGGACGTTTTGTGTTGTTGTTCGAGGGAAATTATTTTGTCAGTCAGCGCCTTTTGTGCCTCTAATTTGGATTTTTTTCTTGTCGGATGCCAATGAAATTAGGTCGCCTCTGATTGTTGCCTTATGGGCTTCCCACAGCATGGATGCTGCTGTAACTGACCCTTAATTTAGTGTGAAAAATTAGGATAATTTGTGTCGAATTGTATCTACGATATGCGGGTCGTTGAGTAGGGAATCGTTGAGTTTCCAATTATAAAAGCTATTCTTTACAAAAGGGAGAGAGAGGGTCAAATCGACCGGGGCATGGTCAGACCACGTTACTGGCCCTATGTTAGATTGGGAGGACGCCTGGAGAACATTCTTGGAACCTAGTAAGTAATCGATCCGCGAGTATGACTGATGTGGGGCCGAGAAGAACGTGTAGTCCCTCTGACCCACGTGCTGGGCCCTCCAAATGTCCGTGAGGGAATGATTCTGTAATATTTCTCTGAATCGTTTCGCTTTTTGCTGGTTCTGGGACGTATGTTGGGCCGTGGGTAGAGAGGATTTATCCTGCTCCGGTGCTAGAACCATGTTAAAATCTCCAACTATTAACAGTGAGGAGAGCACCGTTTGATCTAGGGGATCCAGGAGGTCCTGAAGGAATTGTGTCTGGTTTTCGTTGGGTGCGTATATGTTAAGTATGGAGAAGGGGCTTCCAGACAGGGATCCTTGTAGAAGTAGGTAACGCCCCTCAGGGTCTCGGGATATTTTAGTGGGGACGAATGAGACACTATTTTTCATTAGGATGGCTACTCCCCTTTTTTTTACGGGGGATGAGGCGTAGAAGGCTTGGGGGAAGGCGTGTTTGAATGTGTTAGGGGGGTCGTTCGAGTAAAAGTGGGTCTCTTGTATACAGATAATATCGCTCCTGGTTTTTTTGAGTTCTTGTAACGCTAGTTTACGTTTCCTGAGTGAGTTGAGGCCCTTAACATTGAGGGAAGTAACTTTAATTGATGACATTATGGGGGTATTTTTCTCCCAGGGTAGTAAGGCCTGAGTCCCGTGTTATTCCCATGACGGGGTAGAGCTAGTTTTTGGTTGGGGAGGGGGCCAGCACGCGTGTTGTTTGGACCAAAGCTCCTGTTACCATGGAGAGCCAGAGAGGGGTGGGGTGGGAAAGGGATGGAGAGGACCGGGTGGGGGGGGGCTGACACAAAAGGGAAAGGGGGGGGAGGTGGGTGCTCACTGGGAGCTTGTACTCGCATCTCTGGGGGGGGGTGAAGGGGGGAGCATTTGATTCTTGGCTTTTTGAACTGTATTTTGATATATGAGACTTTACAGTTAGAACTTGAGTCAGCAACATTGAGTGGGGACCCTGATGTCACTCTGAAGGGGGGCGGGTTTGATTAACAACTTATTGAACAACAACTTGGCATGCGAGATTTTACATTTAGAACTTGAATCAATAACCTTGAATGCTGACCCTGGTGTTACTCTGGGGGGGGGGGAGGGGGGGGAGAGGGGAAGTGGGGGGGGGCTGAGGGGAGGGGGGAGGGGGTGGGTAGGGATAGGGAGGGGGAGAGAGGCGGAAACTTTACAGTTAGAGCTAGAGTCAACAACATTGAGTGGAGATCCTGATGACACTCTGGAGGGGGGAGAGGGGGGGGGATAGGGGGAGGGAGGGGGGGATAGGGGGAGGGTGTGAGGGAGTTGGGGGGGGGTTTCCCTGGGAGCATGTACTCAAGACTCTGGGGGGGGGTGGGGGTTTGATTCACAACTTTCTGAACAATGATTTGACACACGTGGAGGGGGGGGAGCTGGGAGGTGCTGCGTGGGTTTGTAGTCTCTCACATCGCTCAACATTTCTATATACATAACATCATTGAATATTTCTGCATATATCGTTTCAGTACAATTGCCATCATCAGTGTCTTACAGTGATCCGTTGAATCGGCAGGCGGGGAGGAAGGGGAGGGAAGAAGGGGAAGTCGTTTGTGTATTTGCATCCCTGTGGGGGGGGGGGTCTGGAGGGGCGAGACGATGGGGGGGCTCCAAGGGGCCCCCACATGTTCTCTTATCCTGGCGGGGGTCTGCTGAGGGGGGAGAGGGAGAGAAACCCCGTTGGGAGAGGTCCGTGAGCATTTGCTACACATTGCCATCAGGTGGGTGGGGGGGGGGGGGTGTAGGGAGAGGGAAGGGGTACTGAGCATACGACCTGATTGTCTGGTTTTGCTGCGGGGTAAGCGTTCGTGGTTTGTGCAGAAGAGGCCAGGGATGTCCCAGGAGAAGGGCTTGGGGTGCCTGACGTTCCGCTGTTGGGGAGCCCCGGGCGGGGGGGCAGGGGCTTCTTCAGTTTGGGGGCGGGCTGTCTCGGCGTGGGGGCTCTTCCTTGGGTATGGGGCTTTAAGGATCTCGTTTCCGCTTGGGACCGGACTGCGTCTGGGCACGCGGATCGCAGGGGCATCTCCCGTTGTCTGGAGTGGAGCGGCTCTGCAGAGGGATCACGTAGTTCTCAGCGCCATCTTGTGACCGGTCCTCAGGAGCGATTCTGCAGCTGCGATGGTTGGAAGTCATCTGGGTCTCGGTGTTGTCCGGAGCAGAAGAGGAAGTTGGGAAAGATAAGGAGAGGGGGGGGTGTTGGTGAGAGGGGGGGGGTAGGTGAGAGAGGGGGGGAAAGGGGAGAGTGGGGGGGAGGAAGGTGAGAAAAAAAGGGGGGGGAGAGGTGAGAGAGGGGGAGGGGAGGGGGAGGGGAGGGGGGGAGGAGGGGGGAAGATGGGGAAGGGGAAGGGAAGGGGGTGAGATTGGAGGGGGAAGGTGGGAGAGGGGGGGGAGGAAGGGTGTGATGAGGATATGATACGATGTGAGGGGGGGAATGGCAGGGGGGGTAAGAGGGGGAGGTGGGGGGGGGTCAGAGGGAGAAGCATGGTGGTGGATTCTTGGATGTCTCTACGGGGGGCAGAGGTCTGAGTCAGTGAAGTGACAGTTCAGGGGAGTTGAGGACTCAGGCATCGCAGCTGTTCTTGCGGTCTGAGTCAGTGAAGTGACAGTTCAGGGGAGTTGAGAATTCAGGCATTGCAGCTGTTCTTGCAGGTCCTTGGAGCCGACTCATTGGATCCGCTGGTTGGCGAGCCTTTCGGATGCCCAGGGAGTCTCGGGGGGGCCAGGCCTTGTTCCGCGGGGGGCCCTCTCTTCTCCTCGTGGGGGGGCAACGCCGATGGCTTTAAGGAAGTCATCTGTGTCCGCAGGTTCCGAAATGGTATAGAACCGTCCGTTTCTTGGGACGATTAGTTTAAAAGGGAATCCCCATCGGTAGGTGATCCCTTGGTCTCGGAGAAGGGTGGTGAGGGGTTTCATATCCATACGTTTTAGGACCGTGGACCGGGACAGATCACTGTATACTTGGACCGCATGGTCGGCCATTTTAATATTTCCCGCAGTCCTCGCCGCTGTCGCCAACTTCTCTTTGGTTGAGTATACGTGGTACCGGACGATCACGTCTCGGGGGCATTTAGGATCGGGGGATTTCGGGCCCAAGGCTCTGTGAGCTCTGTCGAGCTGAAGTTCATGTTCAGTTAGGGTAGGGACCAGGCTCAGAAAGAGGCTCTTGAGATAGGTCTGGAGGGAGTCTGGTGTGACTGACTCTGGGATCCCTCTGAAGTGCAGGTTCTGCCTCCTATCTCTATTTTCCTGGTCTTCGATTGAGCTTTTGAGAGCAGCGATCTCGTGTCCCATACGAGTCATATCGTCTTCCATGTTGGAGTGGACATCTGACATGGTGGTGATTTGGGCCTCCACTGCGTCCGTCCTCATGGCTAAGGTGCTCACGTCCGCCCGTATATCTCTCAGGACCTTCTCCAGGTCTTCCACAAACCCTCTCCTCATTCGTAGAAGGAGGTCCTCAAAGAACTTCTTGCTGAATTCTGAGGGTGTTGGGGGGGTTTGGCTCTGGGTTGCGGCCTCCGCGGCATGTTCCTGCTCCTCGGCGCCATCTTGGGAGTCTGAGGACGGCTCCAGCGGGCGCGGGTTAAGCTGGAAGAATTTGGATACTGGGTTCTGAACCTTCTTTTGAGGCTTCCCTGCCATGCCTGGGGTGTTGGGAGTCTTTTGGGGGTCTCTGCAGAGTTTAATGCGCGATTCTAAATCTCTTCGTGGGGAGGGTGTCGGGAGCTTTTCTCCTAACCTGCCATTAGCAGTGACGTCACCGGAAGTCTCCGATGTTATTCTTTTAAAAATGAAGCCAGGTCAAACTCTATATTCAATCCCTTAGGTGCCAGGGTTTGTAAGGTATAAATCCAAAAACTCTCTTTTTTGGACAAATTGTTTAACCTGTCACCTCCCCTCCAATTGGGCTTGGGGCAATCTATCCCTTTACAAATCAACCCTTCGGGATTTTGATTATGGAATAATCTAAAGTAATTGGAGACACTATGTGTCTCCAAACCTCTCTTTATATTGTAGATATGTTCTGCTAATCTACGTTTAAGCGGTCTTCCTGTCCGTCCCACATATTGAAGTCCGCAAGGACATTGTAGGAGGTAATCATTCTTACCTCCTCAGCCACAAATTATATATAAAAAGGCCCATAACTTGAAGGCTTCATTGGCACCTAGTTGTCCCAATGACAGATCCAAGCGTCAAAACATCACTTGGCTATCCGATTTAAAAGGATATTATGTATGTGGTAAGTGTATCGCTTGCAATTATAGTGAAAAATGTGTTCGGTTTCAATCTACTAAATAGCAGTTACTGGCATGTGAGTTTCAGCTTTTTTTTGACCTACTTTACCACTCGGTTTATTTTTGCAAGAGTGATAACGCTTTAACAAAAAGCTGTTTCTTGGCGATTTTGATGTTATCCCGACTTTCTGAATAGTTGCACATGCAAAAGTGCTTGTAAAGTGCACTTTACAAGTGTTAAGTCACTTATCGAAGCTACTAGAATAAGCCCTTAGGGAGAGAGATAAATACTATATCCATGGAATACCGGTTATCCTAACATAAGGCCCATATGCTCAGAAACAGCCTAAAGGGGCTCATCATGTCAAAGAATATGACATTGAGGCAAATGCAGTCCCTATTGGGCCTCTTGAATTTCACATGCAGGGTCATTCCCATGTGGTTTATATTTAGCCAAAGATTGCAAAATCTCTGTGGGCATTAAAAGCGTTCGTCATAAAGGAGCTGAGGGCAGATTTATTAGTTTCAGTAAATGTTCATTGACAAATTTTAATGTGAAGCGTCTGTGGTTAGGAGACTGCCCGTCCCAACATGAGCTGCAACTATATACTGATGCATCAAGTGCCAATAGCCTTAGGGCATATTTGGCGCTTGGAATGGTGTGCAGAAGTGTGGATGCAAGAATGGGTGGAAAGGGAGCTCAGAAAGTATATGGTATTCATTGAACTATTCCCAATAATAGTGATAGAAGAACTATGGGCACATACATTTGGCAATATTCACAATAAGTTCTGGTCATCAGACAAGGAGGTGGTAGGAGCAGTTAACAGTCAATCAGCAACTTCCCCTCCAGTTGTAAGACTTTTCAGATGCATGGTACTGAAATGTATGACACATAACTCAAATTTGAAGGCCAGGCACGTGCCAAGAAACCAGAATGGCATAGCGGACACACTATCACACTTTAAAGGGGCATGTTTAAGGAAGCCGCATCCATGACACAGGTTAAAGGTTTAATTTACCCCCCTTATCTTTGGCAGTTAGGGCTCATAACTTAGATTTGGAAAAAGAAAGTCGATAGCACATGCAGCTGGAGCACATACTGAACAACAGTGCATGGCAAAGGTGGCAAGTGTTTAGGAATGCAGCAAAGAGAATTGGTAAGGAGAAATACGAAGTTCAACTGCTAGCATTTATCCGCACATAAAGGGAAGCAAGGGTATCTAGAGAGACAATGGGCATGGAGCTAGCAGAAATTACATTTTTTAAAGAGTGGAAAACTCCATTATTCAAAGCAGTTTTCATCCATGTGTTACAGTTTTTATTTGTTAAGGACTGCCTGTTGTAGTTTGTTCTAAGCAGGTTTACCCACTAAAGCAGTTTGGGGCTCCTTTATTTGTATGTGTGAAGTGAAGGCATGTGGGGCTCGTTGGCCTGGGCCACTTATGCACTCAGAGTCTGTAGCCTTGCTTACCGATCCATTCAGCAGCTGCTTAGCTCTGCTGATGGTGATTGATCCAGACACAGCACAGACTACACTTTGTCTGTACATGCCCAGTCACTCCTGGTTGGTACTCTAAAGGATTAACCTTCCAGGATAATAGCACTTAGCTGCTGGTACAACAGCTAGAGTTACTGGTGGGTCCTGTTGCAAGCTCCTTTGTCTCCCTACATGTTTGGTTCCTGAACCTGTTCTATTTATTTTCTTGATCTGGTTCTGTTGGATTTCTGCTTTGTTCCTGGACATCTGCTTCTTCCTGACCACGTCTCTGTCTTTGCCCTTTGGATCTCAAGCTCGTGAAAATTAGAGATGGGTGCATTTGTCAAAATGTTACCGGCAAATGAATCATGGAGGTTTAAATAATTTTGTGATTCTCTGACAAATATTCGAATGTGAAGATCTTGTAAAGAAAATTCAAGTGAATGTATGCAATTCTGCCGACTGTCACCGTTCGCATATTCAGTTGGCACACTGCAATCTGACATTAATTTCACCCAGAGGGAGAGAGAGAATGTAGAATAAAAGAAATCCTTTATTTAATGCTACAATCTAAACTGGTTTTAAAACAATTTGAAAGTGCTGGGACCATTTTTGCATAAGAGTGCAAAGATAAGATGAGCGACCAGTCCCTGACCATCATTATTGAAGACATTATTCTGGTGCATGCTATCCACACCTTGCAGTATGAAATTGTAACCCTTACAAAGCAATGCATTGCTGGCCCTTCTGGTAGAAAACGTGGTTTGTAATGCTGCCATCACTGGTCAGAGAGATGAAGGGAAATAATCATTACCAGATACAGTTAGCATTAAATGAACTGGAAAAAAAAATAGAAACGTGCATTTTTACACAGGAAACAAATAACTAAGAGTTTTACTATAATGATGACTGGCTATTTCAAAGGTGGCCCTTTATGTTGATTAACTGCTTAAGAAAAAAATGTTGTGCCCACAATGTGTGCCTGCCTCTATAATTCAATTGCTACTGTACACCTAATCAGAAAACCTCTACTCCTGAGCATCTCTGATAGGGCTGTATAAAGTCTGATATGAATGGGAGCTGAGGTGTGCTAAATCTTAGGACCCTTTTGGTGATCTGGGCCTAAGGGGCTTGAGTAGGTTTACAGTTGATATAGTTTTCCTACAGGTGAATAACTTTTCAACTAAGGCTACTTCTAATACAATTGGTAAGAAGCCAGTGAGAGTGGAGGTGCCATTAACGAAGCAGGAGGTCCCTGGACCTGAAATCAATGCGGTTCAGTTCCGGAGACCCACTGCTCTCGCATACTAGTATTTAAATAAAAACAGCTTCATTACCTTAGCGGCCAGCTGCTAAGGCAATGAAGGTATTAAACATGAGTACCCTGTTTATTGGTGGCAGAGGGGGTGGATGAAGGGAGTAGTTGCCCCAGGGTGGGTGGTTATGCCTGTTGGGAAGGTAGCTGGAGGAGTTAACCCCTTCACTACCATAGCAGTGGGAACCTTTATGGCAATGGAGGGGTTAACAACTTCCGCTATCCACCCGAGAGGCCTAACCAACGACCCTACGGGAAACTACCCCCTTCACCCAACCCCTCTACTCAAAAACAAACATTAAAAAACACAACAACCCTACCACCCACCTCTTCTACCCACAACAACCCCCTCCCCCCCTCAACATATACAATACAGTAATGGGCAAAATTACTATTATCTGGATAATAGCTCATTTGCCCATTTAAAATAAAACATTATAGAGGCAACATAAAGTAAATAAAAATTCTACTCACCCGTGCCAGGATGAAACATCTATAGAGTAAGGGGAATAAACCGTGTTGTCCGGTGCTCAAACACTGTGTATGTGACTGTAGTTGTATATATGCAACCTCTGATGTGTGCCAATCTGAAAGTAACAATCCTGCTGCAGATAATGCAATAAGTCAAAGTGAAAGTCTAATACAAGAACTTATTGCATTATCTGCAGCAGGATTGTTACTTTCAGATTGGCACACATCAGAGGTTGCATATATACAACTACAGTCACATACACAGTGTGTGCTCCAGCTGAAAATTAGCAAGAAAAATGATGAAATATGGGCGGTCACTGCGTAAATGTAACTCAGCCATATATTTTCTGTATGAATTGTTTCCGTGGTTATGTGCATTTTCTTAATATGGTTAGTTTATTGAATTGATATGATATTATACTTTAATTCACATCTGTGCATTGTATTCTATACAGTATATTGTCATTATTTGACAATATGTGAACATATACATTTCTATTAGACAAAACATGTTTTCACTATTTTTACATACTTCTCCAATGGGTTAAGATAACATTAGTGCATTCCTTCATTAATTTATATTATTGTTGCTTTACATCACATGCAGTTGTTTTTATTATTTTAAAGTTTTTGTTCTTTTTTGTAAATATATTTGTCACTTTGTTACCTGTCCATACACAGGCCATCTTGTAGGCAAATTAGTTTCCCACTCGTGGCTTTTCAGCCTGATTGACTGATTGCCTACCACTGAGTTGATTTTTTTCAGCCAATAAAAAGGAAGGGCTTGCCTACTTAAGATGCCTCTGTAGAGAGTTTTTTCACTCTTTGATAAAGTCCCACGACGGGACGAAATGCGTCAGAGGTCTCTCTGTGATGTACAGCACTATCGTTTAATAAAGCTGATTTTATTTAATTTTTTTGGCTGAGTTCCATTTACGCAGTGACCGCCCATATTTCATCATTTTTCCTGCCAGGATGAAGGCCGTCCTCGTCTTCCTCCCAATCCTTGTCCTCCTTTGGCAGGAACATAACAATAAAAAATACAAACTAATCGACCCTGACCTCTTAATCAACTTAGAAATTAGTAACCGCTAAAGTAATTGAGGGGTTAAACCCACCTCCCCTGCTATCCACCCAGACAGTCTAACTACCCTCGCTGGGGCAACTACCCCCACCTTCTACCCATTGATTGGCACAGTTGTACATCATGCCCATATAATATGGGCATGATTCATTACTATGGCAGTCAATAGGCAACCTAAAAGAAAACAAATCACCAAAAATAAACCAAAATAATAAAAAAACAAGCAACAAAAATAAACCAGAAATAAACAAAGCAAACAACAAAAATAAGCCAGAATTTAAAAAAGCAATCGGACAAATACGAGGTATATCCTGACTTATTTCAGCTTAAGAAGATGACGGGACAATATCCCCTTTGGAATTGATTACAAATAAAGAAGATTGAAGAAAGAAGATTGAAGAAAGAAGTTACCTTAAACTGAGTAGCATTGTGTCGTGGATCAATAGCTTCCTGATTCATTGGGAACAGGAGGGTGGAGATCTAAAGGTAAGAAAAACATTAATTGTAGGCCTGAAAAGGAAGGCTGCACATGTGCCCCCACTGGGGTGGAGGGCTATAAATGGGAGAGGGGCTACACACTCGCTTCCACTCAAATGAGGGTTACACATGGGCCCCCTGGGGTGTGGGGCAAAACCATGAACCCCAAAGGTGGTACGGGGGGGGGCACATTTTAGCACGGATATTTGGCACAGCTCCAGTGTACGGGTCCCCACTGGCAAGTGGAATGCGCATGGCCCCCGATTGTGGTGAAGACTACATTTGGGCACCCAATGGGGTGAGGGGCTGAACTTGGGCCCCTTAATTAATGAGGGACTACACATGGGCCCCAAAAGTGGGTCAGCACATTTAGCAAGTAGTCACCCCTCTCCCACAATGGGGTGAGTGTTCCTGCTGGTGCAGCATAACTTGAAAGAACCTCAAGTGATGAGATCAAGCAAATCCAGATATTCATATAAATGTCAAAATGTTTTGTATAATTTTAATCATCTTTATCCCATGTAATTAAAAATAAATTGCTTGGGTATGATCGTTGACATAAGTAATAGCACCTATCGCCATACACACACTCCCATTAACACAGATATAATTGATGATATGCTCTGTAGGGTATATGCCATATCTATTGGGGTGTTTAACAAATTAAAGGGGGTAGAGGAATGACAAATGAGTCATTGGGGGCTACACCCCCCCATGGGGGTCTGGGGTACTGCACATGTGCCCCCAATGGAGTGGAGAGGGCTGCGCATGGGCCCTTCCTCGGGGGTTTGAGTAGTGGCTGTACCCGGCCCCACCACTGGAGTAGGGAGGGAAATGCACACAGGCCATCCCATGGGAGTGGGGAGGACTGGACATGTGCCTCCACTGGGGCAGGAGGCTGCACATGGGCCCCCCAGTAGTTGAGGGGCTACACTTGGACCCCCATTTGGGTGCAGGGTCCCATCATCTCAGTCTGTGGACATAATGAAGACATTTTACTTGGGATTATAGGATTCATGCACAGAATAATGCTGTCTCCTCAAAGGGGTGGTAGTCACTTTACAGTATACAGTATATACTATATTTGATTTCAATTCAGCTAATCAAATTATATGCATAAATATATATCAACTAGGACATAGAATAAAGTACATTAAAACTTGTCACAAACTGTATCATAAATTATTGGCACGTTCACTCTCTGCCAGCCATTTGTTTAGGCTCACCACTGAAGGGACAGAGTGGACTGGTGGAGGCTAAATACCACAACACTGAGGTCAAAGCGGTATTGCGGTATTGTTTGTCAATGGGAGTACCACGGTCCTGACTTGGAAGAGGATATAAAGCCCTTACCTGCACACTAACACTCTTTCATAAGTATTTAACTTCATTGTTTAGTCGAGGGAAGTGAATCCTATAAAGACCAGTGCTAGGATCCTGTTAAGCACAGTGCCATGTGATAAACGGTAAGTAGTGTGTGTGTATGTGAGTCAGTGTGTGTGTGTATGTGTGTCAGTCAGTGTGTGTATGTGTGTCAGTCAGTGTGTGTATGTGTGTCAGTCAGTGTGTGTGTGTGTGAGTGTGTGTATGTGTGTTTGTCAGTGTGTGTGTGTGTGTGTGTGTGTGTGTGTGTGTGTGTATGTGTGTCAGTCAGTGTGGGTATATGTGTGTCAGTCAGTGTGTGTATGTGTGTCAGTCAGTGTGTGTGTGTGTATGTGTGTCAGTCAGTGTGTGTGTCAGTCAGTGTGGGTGTATGTGTGTCAGTCAGTGTGTGTGTCAGTCAGTGTGGGTGTATGTGTGTCAGTCAGTGTGTGTGTATGTGTGTCAGTCAGTGTGTGTGTGTGTGTGTGTATGTGTGTCAGTGTGTATGTGTGTATGTGTGTCATTCAGTGTGTGTATGTGTGTCAGTCAGTGTGTGTATGTCAGTGTGTCAGTCAGTGTGTGTATGTCAGTCAGTGTGTGTATGTGAGTCAGTGTGTGTATGTGAGTCAGTGTGTTTATGTGAGTCCGTGTGTGTATGTGTGTCAGTGTGTGTATGTGTGTCAGTGTGTGTATGTGTGTCAGTGTGTCAGTCAGTGTGTGTATGTGTGTCAGTGTGTGTATGTGTGCCAATGTGTGTCAGTCAGTCAGTGTGGGTCAGTCAGTGTGTGTGTGGGTCAGTCAGTGTGTGTGTGTCCTGCTGCAGCCAGGGGCGGGGTGTAACATTGCACACCACCTCTCTCCCCCCCACCCCTATGCAAATTCTGCACCCACCCCTACGCAAATTCTGCACCCCCCCTTATGCAAATTCTGCACACACACACACCCCCCCGCGGGGTACATGCGCCCGGCACGGGCATGAGTGACCAAGCCCCTGTGCCGCGCGGGTTGCGCTCGGGTTTGCACCATGTGCCACCGCGAATGCCCGCGTCAGTGGAGGGCTGAATGGCGCCGCTGCCAATGGGCGTTAGGAGCATTTGGGGGGGAACGACGCCGCTGCCAGCCGCTTATGCGCATGTGTGGCATCCGTCAGTGGCGCCATCACAACTGCGCATGCGCGGCATGGCAGCGAGCGGGGAACAGCGGCCGTGGAACAGTTAGGCCGTTAGGAGCGGCCGCAGCGGCTCTCGCTGCCGCATATGTCAGCAGCCGGGTGTGTGGGGGGGTATGGGTGTGGGAGTGGGGGGTGCGTCAGCGATTAGGAGCGGTGCCGGTGGCTATCGCCGCCGCCGCATGTGACAGGGGACGTGTGAGGGGAGCGGCGTCCATTACGTGACGTCACTTCCGTTTCACATTTCGCCCCCCATCTATCCAGTTTTGTCCCATCAGGACTAGGTGCCACAAAAGAAGTTTCACTTCAAAAAAGCCTGATGTGAGAAACAGAAGAGAGATTCCTTAGCTCCCATTTGGGCTGACATAAGGAAATAGAAGTCTGCAGAGTTTTCCTGAGTTCACAATTGGGCTGACATAGGAAAGCAGAGAAGCCAGACATCCAGGTACCTATATTTCCTGGACACAGAGGACCAGGAACCTGCCAGAGACTGACATGGAGGGCTACCTGCTTAAGGTACCTTCTGAGACTTTGTCAAAGCGCTCTGAGAAGCATGAAACGTTGCTGGGGCTTTTTGCCCTTTTCTGTCCTCATGACCATTAAATAATTATTTTTATGGGAAACGCACTCTCCTGTTTGTTTATTTTTCTATGGACATTTGTTGTAGTGCTCCACCATTCTCCCTTTTTCTCTTGTCATATCTACTGGATGGAGGCACACCAAAGGACCCCCACTGCTGGATTGCATGGACGTTGCAGCTTCAAAAGTGAGTCACCTGCTTGCTACATGTTTTCCTGGCTATGATTTCAATGAGATTTTGGTATTCTAGGGTGAGTTATATGCTTATCACTCCTGGTGCTAATGTGTGTTAATTTCTCACTATGTGGTGAGTTCACTATCCAAGAGTCTACACCCAGTACCTGTTGTCTTCAATCAAGTATTTATCTTGGGGATCCTTCTACAAGTATTCTTTACTTATTCAAATTATACTTTCTGTTATCGGTCTTTAGCACCACGCATATACATTCTACATGGTAATGGCAATATCCCTGCAGTCCTGCAGATAGGGACTGGGAAAGTAAATTAGCCCTTACAAAGGGATAGGGTTTGTTATTTTGCTGTTTTTGTGTTTTGCCTGGATAACGGAACAGGCTAAAAAAAGCCAAGATATAATTTCATCCTAATCGTCTCCATTATATGAACCTCTGCACACATCTCTTACAGGCCTACTACACACTACTCTATCAGGACTCTGTCCCTCTGCTCAGGTTGGTTCTTTCACCTTCCTACCTCAGCCCTGCGGGTCCTCTTCCAGCTTGAGACGAGCATCGTTACATTTTGCTTGGCCCAAAATTGGACCCTGCTGAGGTAGGACGAGCTGTTACTCTGCAGGGACAGTACTTGGGGGATCATGAGCAACGCCTTGCCCTACACGAGCAACAACTGGCACGTAAGTGTGATTCAGTGCAGGACTTAGTCACCCACATACAGTAGGCACCCATCAGCTGGACTTGAGGGTTGCAGATGCGGCTCTGATACCGCTCCAGATCCCCAGTGATCAGAGAACCTCAGATCTCGACTCCTCTATGGTATGGTGGGGACCCTGTGGCATGCAGGGGATTCCTTAATCAATGCTCTATCCAATTTGAATTACAACCGCCCATGTTCACCACGCACCTAGCCAGGGTGGCCTACATTATTTCTCTTCTCACTGACCTTGGCCTCTTTGCTCTGGGAGAGGGATTTGCCCCTGATCAGTGATTCCCCTGCCTTCAACGGTACCTTCATGTTGGTGTTTGATACTCCAGGATGCGTATCTTCAGCATCAGCTTCACTCCTGCGGATTTGCCAGGGAACTTGCACGGTAGACCAGTACGCCATTGAATTTTGCAATCTCGCGGTCGAGACCGGCTGGAATAATGGAGCTCGGGTAGCGGCCTTTTGGCAGGGACTATCGGAGCACCTAAAAGATGAGTTGACCTGCCGGGACCTCCCAAAGGATCTTGAGGAGTTAATTTCTGCGAATGGATTGATCTCAGAATGCAGGAACGCCTGTCCGAGAAGTGCCATGCTGTTAGGTGCCTTACTTCTCGGTTGGCACCAAACCGTTTCTCCGGCCCCTCCAGCTGATGAGCATATGCAGCTAGGTAATACCAGACTGTCAGAACAGATGAGGCGCAGGAGGCATACCATGGGCTTCTGCCTCTATTGTGGTTCCCAGAGCCACCGGATCCAGTACTGTCCGATTATTGCGGGGTTGGGAAATGCCTGTGTCCAGTGAAGTTGGAGGAGCATTCGCTAGACATCTGTACCATCCCTTCTTCCTCTGTCTTCCTGGATTCTTCAGCTGGTTTCCCTATCATGGGATTCTGCCTCAGTCTCCATTCAGATTGTGGATTCTGGAGCAGCCGGTAATTTCCTCAATCTTTAGTTTGCTAAGCAGCACGTAGTTCCTTTTCACTCTTTGGAGATCCCGTTAGAGATTGCGGCGATCGACGGAAAACCCCTAGTACTCGGGGCCATCACCCAAGAGTCTATCTCCCTGGTAGTGAACATCAGAGTTCTACATAAGGAGCTACTCTGTTTCATGGTAATCCACTCACCCTCAGCACCTGTAGTATTAGGTCTTCCTTGGTTACGTTCCCACAATCCTACAATCGACTGGGTAATGAGACAAGTGATCACTTGGGGCCAGCAATGTCACAGGATATGTCTGTCTATGCCTCGTTCCAGCTCTGACTCACCGTTGTTGTCTGTGTCTCTCCCTGCTGGTCTTCCCCTCGTCTACCAGCATTTTGGGGATGTTTTCAATGACAAGCAAGCCGAGGAGTTACCACCACATCGAGCATTTGTTTGTCCAATCGACTTGCTTCAGGAGGCATTCCACCTCATGGACGCACTTATCCCCTTTTGGAGCCAGAGACAAAGGAAATGCGGGATTACATAGATGAGAGTTTGAAATGTGGATTCATCAGCAAGTCTACATACCCTGCGGAGGCGGGGGTTTTTCTTCATAGAATATCAGGGGTTGAACAAAGTCACAGTCAAAAATCATTTTCCTATCCCTCTAATTTCAGAGCTATTCGACCGACTCCAAGGGGCCTCAATTTTCACTAAGTTGGATCTCCGCGGGGTTTACAATCTGGTCCAAATAAAGGAAGATGATGAATGGAAGAAAGCATTCGATACCCGAGATGGACCTTATGAATACTAAGTGATGCCATTCGGTTTGTGCAACACTCCGGCCATATTCCAAGGCTTCATATATGAAATATTCCGAGATCTCCTGGATCAATTTGTGGTCATATATTTCGATGATATCCTGATATTTTCTTCTTCATGGTCCGAACATCGGATTCAGGTCAGGCAAGTGTTTCAGAGGTTACAGGAACAGGTTCTCTACACCAAGTTGGAGAAATGCCAATTTGAACAATCTAAGATCTCCTTCCTTGGATATATTATCTCCGACCAGGGCTTTGAGATGGACAGAGCCAAGGTCTCAGCAGTGTTGAATTGGCTCGTACTGGAGGGTGTCAAACCCACTCAACACTTTCTTGGATTCGCTAACTACTTTCGCTATTCGCTAACTGGTTCATTAAAAACTTCTCCAAGGTGGTGGGCCCCATAATGGCTCTTACGAAGCAGGGAGTGTATCCCAAGAAGTGGACACCTGTAGCAGTATCGGCCTTCGAGAGACTGAAGTCTGCTTGCTCATCCACCCTGGTGCTGGTTCATCCTGACCTCTCTAAGACTTTTGCAGTGGAAGTGGACGCATCAGATGTTGTGGCCAGGGCCATTCTACCCCAATGGCAGGAGATCCAAGGGAGATTACACCCCTGTGTCTTCTTTTCCAATAAATTTTCTTCCGCCGAGAGAAACTACGATGTTGGGAACCGGAATTACTTGCCGTAAAATTAACTCTTTAAAGAGTGGTGAAATTTTCTGGAAGGTACCACGCATCACATCACTATATTAATGTATCACAAAAATTTGGAAGACATTGAAGAAGCCAAGAGACTCGTGACTTGACGGGCTAGGTGGGCTCTCTTTTTTTACACACTTCAATTTCATTATCTCTGTGACAGGGTAAATAAAAGCCACCAGTTACTGTATATGCCTGGAAAACCTATGTCTAGTCTGCAGTGCAGCACTGACTAGGTTAACTTCAGCTGGGAAACTCAGGACAATTAGTTGGATCCCAGCTGCCTAATCAAGGTGTGTTAAAACCCAGGCTGTAGACACATGGAGCTGGCTGTTGAGGAGAGAGGAGTAAGCTGCTGAAGTAGATTCCTGATACAAGGTCTGATTAACAAAGTAGATGAATTGTGAACTGTCTGTCCCCTGCATAGAAAATGGTAACTGCCTGATTTATACACTATCTGCTAAAGAGAAACTGTTTTGTTTTGTCTGCTGAAGAAAAGCCATTTTTCTTTTGTTGCTGATGAAAAGCTATTTTTGTTTTGTGTGCTGTATATCTTATAAGGCTAAATAAATAAGCCTTGTCAAGAAACCTGCGTGTGTAGTTGCATGTACCCTGCAACATATGGTGTCAAGAAGTGATATTTTGAAAGGCCCTGCCGTTAAAGGGCCATACATACACACAAGAATGGAAAAAATGGAAGAATTTTTTTAAGAGTTTTTGTGCGAGCAAACCAAACAGCAGGGACAGTTAATGCAGGAGCAGACCAAACAGCAGGGACTGTTAATGCAGGAGCAGGCCTGGTTGCAAGCAGAGAGAAATGAAAGACTTTTGCAGCAGCAAACCCAGATCATAGCCCAGCAGCAGGCAGCACAGGAGGAGCGAATGGCCAAGCTGCTGACCCAATTCCAGGGGTCTGCCAGTCCAGAACTTGCAAGCAGACCCCCGATACTCCTGAGGAAAATGGCTCCGAACGAGGATCCAGAGGCTTTTTTATTGACTTTTGAAAGAGTTGCCGAAGCACAGGGCTGGGCTACAGATCGCTGGGCAACTGCTTTGGCCCCGATCCTCATAGGAGAAGCCCAGGCCTCATATCAGGGTCTCCCAGCAGATCAGGCAATGACTACCGCCAAGTAAAAGCCGCCATACTGGATCGCTTAGGTCTGACCCCAGAGACCTACCGGCAGCAGTTCCGGAACATGAAGTACACCGCTAAGATGAGACCTCGTGTCCTTGCTCAGCGATTATTGGACTTGTGTACACGCTGGATACAACCCGAGGAGTGCACTAAGGAGGCAATTCTGGAGCAGGTGGTTTTGGAACAATTTCTACAAATAATACCCCCTTCCGCAAGCTCGTGGGTAAAACGCCATGCTGCTGAAACCCTAGCTTTGGCGGTCCAACTCGTGGAGAACTTCCTGGGGGCTGAGCAGCAGGCGAGTGTCCTGGACCCAACTCCACCGGCAATTGCGGACGCCCAAAGAGGGAGGTCGGATCAATGGGGAACCTATGACCCGTCACGGAACCGCCAAGTCCAACGGAAGGAGCAGTCGTTCCAGCAAGGACGGAGTCCAAATGCGGGTCCCCGCAGAGACCCTCATCTCGTTCCGGATGTCAGCTCATCGCAAAATGAGAGGAACTTCCGAGGACTTCGCCCACAGGACCAACCAGATGCCTGGTCTCCAGTAACCGGTCCAGTGGAGCGCTATCCACAGCCCCCTCCTGCGAGGGAACCCTCTCCATGTTCCACCTGTGGAGAACATGGCCACCGGTATGTGGACTGTCCACAGATGTATTGCCCATTCAGCAGATCCGTCGCCTCGGCTTTTACTGGGGAAAATTACAAGCCCTGTCTACTTCCAGCCCTGATTGGGGGAAAAACCGTCCAGGCCCTTGTAGATTCAGGCTCTGGGAAAACTCTGGTCCTCCAGGAACTGTTACCGCCTAACGTGTGTTCTTTTGACTTCCCATGGAGCATAGAATGTATACACGGTGATGTAAAACGCTATCCAACAGCCAAAATCCGGCTACAGGTAAAAGGTCAGGAGGCTTACCTCGAAGTAGGAGTCGCTCCTTGGCTCCCTGCCCCCGTTGTGCTCTGTCAGGACTGGCCTTTCTTTTCGGACCTAATGGCCCCAGTCTTTCACGAGGAGCCTCCTTCTAGGGCTCAGGAGAACCCTGGCAAACTGTTCCCCTTCTCGGCAGACCTTTTTCCCAATAGACACCGGGTTCAAAAGACTCGGAAGCAAAGACGCTTGGACAAACAGGACTGGTTGCAGAAATCTGGGTTTCAAGGTGACCATTCTAGTAGTCAGAGGTCACAAGTGATGTCTGGGGATGGCCAAAGGGAGGGGGATATGGGCCCTGGAGATTTACCAGACCTGTACCTCCCTGACTTTCACCAGAAGCAAAGGGAAGACCCAGTCCTTGCTAGAGAGTATGACAAGGTGGTGAATATTGATGAACAGATTTTAGATACACAGGGGGTGATAGTATTCCCCCATTTTGAGCTATCAAAGGATATCCTACATAGGGTGAATAGGAAGACACAAAAAGGGGAGGTCACCAGACAGATATTGGTTCCCAAGGCGTTTGTTAAATCTGTGTTCACTCTAGCTCATACTGTCCCTTGGGGTGGTCACCTGGGCAGGGATAAAACATTGGACCATATTTCATCCCGATTCTATTGGCCAGGGATGCATAGTGATATTGCTAAGCTATGTGCAGCATGTCTGGAGTGCCAGCTAACTAGTCCAAAAGGACAAAAAACAGCCCCTTTGGTTCCTCTACCCTTCGTGTCAGTTTCCTTTGAGAGGATTGGGGTAGACTTGGTAGGACCTCTAGAACCTTCTGCGAAAGGACACAGGTTTATCCTTGTAATAGTTGACTATGCAACAAGGTATCCTGAGGCGTTCCCCCTGAGAACAGCAATGGCAAAGCACGTAGCCAACAAGTTGTTGGAACTGTTCTCACGGGTTGGACTTCCCCAGGTTATGTTGACAGACCAAGGTACAAATTTCATGGCTAAACTGATGCAGGATGTCTTAAAGTTACTAGAGGTCAAGTCTTTTCGGACATCGGTCTACCGTCCACAGACTGACAGATTGGTGGAAAGATTTAACCGAACTCTAAAAGTGATGCTGAGAAAACTTGTAGATTCAGAGAAGAGAGCCTGGGATGAACTTCTCCCTTTTCTGCTGTTTGCAGTGCGGGAAGTTCCCCAGGCCTCCACGGGATTCTCTCCATTCGAATTGCTCTCTGGCCACCAACCCCGGGGTATCCTAGACCTCCTAAAGGAGTCCTGGGAGGAACAGCAGTCCCCTTCTAAGAATACCCTGCAATATGTGCTAGACCTTAGGAAGCGCCTAGATGTGGTCGGCCATTTTGCCAGGGAGAATCTTAGATCAGCCCAGGACAGTCAGGAGAGACATTACAATCAGAATGCTCGCATGAGAGTGTTTCACCCAGGAGACCAGGTGATGTTATTATTACCCAGTTGCGAGAGTAAACTCCTGGCCAAATGGCAGGGCCCATTCAAAGTACTCTGCCGTACGGGTGATGTGTATTATGAGATCGCTCAACCAGGGTCCAGGAAGGGTAAACAAATTTACCATGTGAACTTGCTGAAACCCTGGAAGATGCAGCGGTCTCTATTTATCCACCCGGTGGAGGAGGAAACGGACTTGGGTCCTCAGCCTCCACGGGAGAACATCGTGAGTGACGATAAAATCCCAATGGGTAAACAGTTGTCCTCTGAACAAAAAGGGGACTTGTTAGCAATAATTACACAATTCCATGATGTTTTTTCTGACTTACCAGGACAAACTAACTTAATTTCCAATGCAATCGAGACAGCACCTGGGGTAAAAGTACGTTCCCGTCCTTATAGGTTGCCTGAAAGTCGTAGGGCTCTGGTAGAGAAGGAGGTACAAGAAATGTTACACTTAGGAGTGATTGAGGAATCATGCAGTGAGTGGTGTAGTCCAGTAATTATGGTCCCTAAACCCGATGGGAAGGTAAGATTTTGTGTGGACCTCCAAAAGGTCAATGCGGTATCCAAGTTTGACGCATGTCCGATGCCAAGGGTGGACGAATTAATTGACGCCCTTGGTAACGCGGAATATATATCCACGCTGGACTTGACAAAAGGATACTGGCAAATACCCTTAGAGGAAAAGTCCAAATGCAAAACAGCCATTGCCACTCCCATGGGTTTATACCAGTTTGTGACAATGCCATTTGGACTGCATGGAGCCCCAGCCACATTTCAGAGACTCATGGATAAGGTACTGAGGCCCCATAGGAATTATGCCGCAGCCTACCTAGATGACATTGTCATTTATAAAGATGAGAAACCTCGCTCAAACTCTTATATCGGTGAATAGTTCCGGTCGCGTGCTGCCAGGGATAAGTACAAGACAAAAGGGATGTGTGTGTAAAGAACACACAGAGAGATCCCCACTAGGGCGCACCGCAGGCCTGAGTTACATTAGATCCTGGTCCTATAGTGCGCTAAACATACAACATAGATAATTTTATTTAATCACTATTAAAACTAATTTAAAAACCATAGAAGCTCCTAGTGTCTCCCGAGTGTGTGGACTCTAAGTAAGGTAAGGTATAATATTAATGTCTCTTATTATGTTCCCCTGTAGCTGATTCTTGACCTCTTAGATAGTATCCTAGGTGAGGTATTAATATACCTTTATATATACCTAATATTAGTAAGAGGAGATGAGTCAGTAATAATTTCCTATATGTATAGAGACCTGCTAGATCTGTCTACTCTGTATTAGAGTGGACATACGTGGTTACTAGCAGGGAGGAATCATTACCTTACTTAGAGTCCACACACTCGGGAGACACTAGGAGCTTCTATGGTTTTTAAATTAGTTTTAATAGTGATTAAATAAAATTATCTATGTTGTATGTTTAGTGCACTATAGGACCAGGATCTAATGTAACTCAGGCCTGCGGTGCGCCCTAGTGGGGATCTCTCTGTGTGTTCTTTACACACACATCCCTTTTGCATTGTCATTTATAGTAAACACTGGCGGGCCCATCTAAATAGGCTGAAAGCGGTCCTCAAATCTCTAAGAGAGGCAGGGCTCACAGCCAACCCTAAGAAATGTGCCCTGGGTAAGGCGGAAACCAAATACTTAGCGTATGCAGTGGGAGGTGGAAAAGTAAGGCCACTAGCCGACAAGGTAGATGCCTGAAAGAAGTTCCGACCCCCAAAACAAAAACACAGGTACGCTCTCTGCTGGGTTTAGCAGGGTACTACCCGCGGTTCATCCCCAACTATTCGGAAGTGGCAGCCCCTTTAACGGACCTCACAAAAAAGTGTGCCCCTACACAAGTGGTGTGGTCAAGGGATTGTCAGAGAGCCTTTGAGGACATAAAAAGGTGTCTATCAGAGGGCCCCATCCTTAGAAGCCCAGACTTCAACAGCCCTTTTATAGTGCAAACAGATGCATCAGAGATAGGGCTAGGGGCAGTGTTGTCACAACAGTTTGAGGGAGTTGAACATCCTATCCTTTTCCTGAGTAGGAAATTGTTCCCAAGGGAAAAAACTACTCAGTGATTGAGAAAGAGTGCCTCGCAGTGAAGTGGGCAATTGAGGCTTTGAGGCATTACCTGGCAGGAGTCCATTTTACTTTGGTGATGGATCATGCTCCACTGAAGTGGTTAAATAGCATGAAGGATTCCAATGCTAGATTGACTAGGTGGTATATGGCCCTCCAACCCTTCTCATTTGAGATTCAGCATAGGCCGGGAAAAGAGAACGCAAATGCTGACTTCTTTTCTAGAGAAGGGGTGGATGGTCGGGCTTCAGCCATGCGTAGCCCCAGCCACACACTAACAGGGGAGGAATGTGACAGGGTAAATAAAAGCCACCAGTTATATGCCTGGAAAACCTATGTCTAGTCTGCAGTGCAGCACTGACTAGTTTAACTTCAGCTGGGAACCTCAGGACAATTAGTTGGATCCCAGCTGCCTAATCAAGGTGTGTTAAAACCCATGCTGTAGACACATGGAGCTGGCTGTTGAGGAGAGAGGAGTAAGCTGCTGAAGTAGATTCCTGATACAAGGTCTGATTAACAAAGTAGATGAATTGTGAACTGTCTGTCCCCTGCATAGAAAAGGGTAACTGCCTGATTTATACACTGTCTGCTAAAGAGAAACTGTTTTGTTTTGTCTGCTGAAGAAAAGCCATTTTTCTTTTGTTGCTGATGAAAAGCTATTTTTGTTTTGTGTGCTGTATATCTTATAAGGCTAAATAAATAAGCCTGTGTAGTTGCATGTACCCTGCAACAATCTCCTTTCGACCAGGATCCAAAAATATCAAAGCGGACACTCTGTCTCGACAATTCTCTTCGGAGGACTCTGAAGAAAGGGATCATGGTCCCATCATTCCACCGTCTCAGATTATTTTGACAGTTTCATCCACTCTATTACAATGGATATCACACGCACAGGAAGAGGATCATAGGCCTACGTCCGCGCATAACTCCAAATTGTTTGTGTCTCCCCAGTTTCATAGTGAGCTCTTGCAGTGGAGTCATAAATCCAAGGTGGCTGGTCACCCAGGAGTTAGGAAGACCTGGGATTTCATAGAATGCCTCTTTTGGTGGCCAGATAGTCAAAATGACATTAAGGACTTTGCCGTTTCTGTGTTCTCTGCACTCAAATAAAGGTACCACGGACTCTGCCTTGCTTGTTGCTTCATCCCCTGCCGGTCCCTACACGACCATGGACCCACCTGTCTATAGAATTTATCGTAAAATTACCGCCATCTAAGTGTATGATGACCATTTTAATAGTGGTCGATCGCTTCACAACACAGGCTCATTTTGTACCACTCAGGAAATTACCCACGTCCTTCGAACTTTCTGAAATTTTAACCAAGGAGATATTTTGCCATCATGGCATTCCAACTGATATAGTCTGCGACCGTGGTTCCAAGTTTATTTCCAAATTTTGGAGAGCATTTTGCAAAACAATTGAGATCTCACTCTACTTCTCGTCTTCCTACCATCCTCAGTCCAATGGCCTCAAAAAGAGGACCAACCAATCCTTGGAGCAATATCTACATTGCTTCTCTCTGAAAGTCAGGATAACTGGGTGGATCTTCTCCCTTGGGCAGAATTTGCACGGAATTCGTTGAAGCATGACTCTACACAAGAGTCACCATTCTTCTGTGCCTAAGGGTACCATCCTTCTGCTCTCCTATCGTCCGTATCTTTTTCTGGAGTTCCTGCGATAGATGACAAGGTCCAGAAGCTACAGTCTCTGTGGAAAAGGATTCATGCCAACTTAACTAAGGCCTCTCTTCAGTAGAAGGATCATGCAGATAAGCATCGATGGCCAGCTCCGCAGTTCCAGGTTGGACATCATGTCTTGCTGTCTACCAGGAACATCCATTTGAAGATTCCTTCCCTAAAGCTCGGGCCCAGGTTTATAGGTCCCTACTGGATTGTGAAACAAGTAAATCCAGTCGCGTTTAAATTGGAGCTATGAGATACCTTAAGGATTCCTCCGGTCTTCCATGTGTCACTACTAAAGGCGGTGGTCCACAACAACTTCTGTTCTTCTCCCACCCTTCCAGGAACGGTTCTGGTGGATGGTCAAGAGGAGTATGTGGTTCGTAGGATTCTGGATTCCCGTAGATCTCGGGGCAGTCTCCAGTACCTGGTGTCTTGGAGGGGATATAGGAGAATTATTGGGTGAAGGCTTGTGATGTCCATGCTGCCTCCAGGGTCCGAGGATTCCACCGGAGATTCCCTGACAAGCCAGTTTAAATCATCTGGAGATCAATTCTGTGGGGTGGAGGGTACTATGAGGTTTGGCAAAATCATTTCTGGGTTTTCATGGTCTGGCTCAGGATTTTGCTCTTGCTCACCCTCTGTGTTTGGACAGCCCTGTGAGCAAGAAGTTGCCGAGAAAAGTTTCAGTTTCGTACTGAGTTCATGCAACGCGTTTATGCCTATTGTCTTTCACGTTACAAGATCCGGCTTACGTACCTCGACTATCCTTGATTTCAGCCCACCCGACCACTGCAAATATCTCGACTATCCTTGACTTCAGCCTGCCTCGACCTCTGCATTCACAATTATTTCGCAACTCTGCTGCCAGCCCTGACCTTCGGCCTAGAGTACTCACTACTCTATCAGGACTCTGTCCCACGATTCTGGTCGGTTCTTTCACCTTCCTACCTCAGCCCTGCGGGTCCGCTTCCTGCTTCAGGTGAGCATCGTTACTGGTGATTGCAGAGAAACAGTTGATGAAACAGGATAAGTGAGAGGGAGAGAGGTGAGTGGAGGAGAGGTACAGTAAACGGTGTCATCAGCATAGAGATGATACAGAAAGAAACAAAAATTAAACAGTTCACTCAGAGAAAATGTGTAGATTGAATAAAGCAGAGAGCCAAGGACAGAGCCTTGTTGGACCCCAACAGAGAGAGGAAACACTGAAGGATAGGTATAACGTAAATCAGGAGAAGGCTGCATCATGGAGGCCAAGGGATTGGAGAATTTTCAGAAGGGTGTGATCAAGAGTGTCGAAATCAGCAGAGATATTAAGGAGAATGACTAAGGAGAAGTGACCCTTAGACGTATCTGTGGGTAGGTTATTTGACACTTTTGTTAGTGCTTTCAGTGGAGTGTAGAGGACAGAAACCAGATTGCAAAGAGTCAAGCAGGGAGTTGGAGGAGAGAAAATGAGTCAGGTTGTATACAAGTTGATCAAGTAGCTTGCAGGCAAAGGGGGAACAGAGATAGGGCAGTAGTTAGAGAGGAAGGATGGGTCAAGAGAGGGTTCCTTTAGAATGGCGATGATGAGTGCATGTTTTAAATAAGATGGGAGTTAGGGTGGGACATAGTGGCAGAGAGGGAGCGGAGGAGATATAAGAGAATAGGATCAAGGGGGCACGTGGTAGGTTGAGATAATGAGGAGTGCGAAGACCTCATCCTCAGTCACTGGGGAAAATTAGCTTAGGGTAGATATAGGTGTGTTAGGGGAGATAGGTGTTGGGGATGGAGCTTGACAAGAAGACCTTGCATGTCTGATTGACTTAGTCTTGTCTGTTAAGTAGTGGTGAGGTCTCAGGTTGTGAGGGTAGAAGAAGGTGCAAGTGTAGTTGGTTGGAGAAGGGAGTTAAAAGTAATGAATATGTGCTGAGGTTTGGAGGACAGAGTTTGTGTAAGTGAAAAAAGTAATTTTGCTTGGCAAGGGAAAGGGCTGTGTTATAGGATGAAAGTAGGAATTTATAGTGGAGGAACTTTTCTTAAGAGTGCAATTTCCTCTAGTAATGTTCGGCATTGCGTGAGAACTTTGTAGATGTGCCAAAGCTGTGGCTTAGATTATTGGTGGTGATGTGTGGGGGCAGAAGCCATCCTGTCTAAGGTTTATGAGAGTGTAGTATCATATAGAGAGGTTGTTAGGTCGGAGCAGGAACGGATGAGATGGGAGAGAGAAGAGATTGCAAAAATATTGAAAAATTAATGGTCTAGAGCATGTAGGTCTCTGTATGTGTGTGTGGAATTAGGTGTTGTGGAGGGTAGAGTGAGGCTAAAGGTTAGGCGATGATGATCAAAGAGAGGGAAGGGAGGGGAAAGAGGAGCTAGAGACAGAGCAGAAGCTGGGGAAAACCAGGTCATGGGGGTTTCCATTGCAGTGAGTAGGAGAGGTGGTCCAGTGGGAGAGACCAGAGGAGGAGGTTAAATAGAAACTATGGGCACTTGAAGCAGCATTGAGATTGTCAACAGGTATGTTAAAGTCTCCCAGGATTACAGTGGGTGTGTCAGAAGAGAGGAAACGAGGTGGCAAAGTTTTAAAGAAATTGAGACATAGGTCCAGGGGGCTTTCTACGGAGTAGGGTACACCTTGAGAAAGGGCATAGAGCCCAAAACGAGAAGGTGGATACCTGCTGTAGCTATGGGGGACTTTTGTTACATAGTTACATAGTAGATGAGGTTGAAAAAAGACAAAGGTCCATCAAGTTCAACCTATGCTAAATTTAGACAACAGACACTTTATCCTATATCTATACTTACTTATTGATCCAGAGGAAGGCAAATAAAAAACCCCATTAAGGGGAAAAATTAATTCCTTCCTGACTCCAAGAATGTGCAATCGGATTAATCCCTGGATCAACATCCTTCCCATGTATACTTATTTGGTATATCCCTGTATACCTTTCCCATCTAAAAAGATGTCCAACCTTTTTTTGAACAAATCTATTGTATCTGCCATCACAGTCTCCATGGGTAATGAATTCCACATTTTAACTACCCTTACTGTAAAGAACCCTTTCCTTTGTTGCTGGTGAAATTTCCTTTCCTCCAACCTTAAGGGATGGCCCCGAGTCCTTTGTACTGCCCGTGGGATGAATAGTTCATTTGAAAGCTCCTTGTATTGTCCCAGAATATATTTGTATATAGTTATCATATCCCCTCTTAGACGCCTCTTTTCTAATGTAAATAAATCTAATTTAGCTAGCTCTCCTCATAAGTTAGAATGTCCATCCCCTTTATTAATATGGTGGCTCTTCTCTGCACTCTCTCTAGTTCCATAATGTCTTTTCTTAGGATTGGTGCCCAAAATTGTACTCCATATTCAAGGTGAGGTCTTACTAATGCTTTGTAAAGGGGCATAATTATGTTTACTTCCCTTCCATCCATTGCCCGTTTGATGCAAGATAAGATCTTGTTTGCCTTTGCAGCTACTGCAAGACATTGGGCACTATTGCTAAGCCTGCTGTCTATAAGCACTCCTAAATCCTTCTCCTTCAAGGATTCCCCCAATATATCTCCATTTAATTTGAAAGTCGCCGTTTTATTCTTGCATCCCAAATGCATAACCTTACATTTATCTGTATTAAACCTCATCTGCCATTTACCTGCCCACATTTCCAGTCTCTCCAAGTCCTTCTGAAGAGAAATTACATCCTGCTCTGATTCTATTACCTTACAATTAGTATCATCAGCAAAGATGGAGACTTTGCTCTCGATCCCAACCTCAAGGTCATTAATAAACAAGTTGAAAAACAGGGGTCCCAGTACCGATCCCTGAGGTACTCCACTCACGACTTTAGCCCAACCTGAAAAAGTTCCATTTATGACAACCCTCTGTTGTCTGTCCTTTAACCAATTTTTTCAATCCAGGTGCATATATTATTACTGAGTCCAACTTTCTTTATTTTGTACACCAACCTCTTGTGTGAAACCGTATCAAAAGCCTTTGCAAAATCTTAGTAGACCACATCAACTGCATTACCCTGGTCTAAATTCCTACTTACCTCCTCAAAGAAACAAATAAGGTTCGTTTGGTAAGATCTATCCTTCATAAATCCATGCTGACTATTACTAATAATTTTGTTTTCCATTAGGTATTCCTGAATATTATCCCGTATTAAACCTTCAAATAGTTTCCCTACTATTGAAGTCAGGCTTACAGGTCTGTAATTTCCCGGTTGTGATCTAGCTCCCTTTTTAAATATAGGCACCACATCTTCTTTACGCCAATCTTGTGGTACTGAGCCTATGGAAATGGAGTCCTTGAAGATTAAATATAATGGTTTTGCTATTACTGAGCTTAACTCCTTGAGAACTCTTGGATGTATGCCATCGGGGCCAGGTGCCTTATTTACTTTAATTTTTTCAAGTCGCTTATGAACTTCTTCCTCAGTTAACCAATTGTTCATTAATATGGAGGTTGTGGCTTCCTCCTGCGGCACTACTATTGAACTTGATTCTTCCCAGGTAAACACAGAGGCAAAGAATTTGTTTAATACCTCAGCTTTTCCTTATCTCCAATAATCTGCCTACCCATCTCACACTGTAAGGGTCCTATATTTTCTTTTCTCATTTTTTTGTTATTAAGGTACTTTAAGAACTTTTTAGGGTTGACCTTACTTTCTATTGCAATCCTTTTTTCATTATCCATTTTTGCTAATTTGATTGCCCTTTTGCAAATTTTGTTACATTCCTTATAATTCTGATACAATGTCTCTGTCCCTTCTGACTTAAAGAATCTAAACGCCTTCCTCTTCTTGTCCATTTCCTCCCCTACCTGTTTATTTAGCCACATTGGTTTTGACTTATTTCTTTTATACTTATTACCCAAGGGTATACACTGATAAGTGTGCTTTTCTAACAATGTTTTAAAGACTGCCCATTTATCTTCTACATTTTCCCTGCAAAAACATCACTAATAGATTAGACCTCAGTTTATTAAAATCTGCCTTTCTAAAGTTTAAGGTCTTTGTTGAACCCAAGTAATCTGTTTTTTGATAATTTCTTTCAAACGAGACCATGTTATGATCACTGTTACCCAAATGTTCCAGGACTTGAATATTTGTTATTACTTCTACATTGTTTGATATGACCAAATCCAGAACTGCCCCTCTCCTGTTTGGTTCCTCAATAATTTGGGTCATATAATTGTCTTTAAGCACCCCCAAAAACCTGTTTCCTTTTGTTGTAACGTTGTCCAGTTACTTTGTTGTAACGCTGTAATTGCCCCAGTCTATGTCTGGATAATTAAAATCCCCCATTATGCAAACATGACCCAGTTTTGATGCCTTTTCCATTTGCAAAAGTATTTTAGCTTCCTCAATCTCACAGATATTTGGTGGTTTATAGCATATTCCCACAAACATTTTCTTTATACTTTTACCTCCACTGCTAATTTCTATCCACAAAGTCTCTACATTTTCATCATTCCCTTCATAGACATCATCCCTTATAATAGGTTTTAGACCCGGTTTAACATATAAATATACTCCACCTCCCCTTCTATTTGTTCGATCCTTCCGAAAAAGAGAATAACCCTCTAAATTAACTGTCCAGTCATGAGTTTCATCCCACCATGTTTCAGTAATGCCTATGATATCATACTGCTCCCTTGCATCTATTAATTCAAGCTCCCCATTTTATCTGTCAGGCTTCTTGCATTAGCAAGCATGCATTTAAGTTTTTTTTCAGCCTGTACTATTATCTTATCTGCTCCTACCTTTCTGCTCCCACTTGGTTTAGTCTTTAGAAGTTTTCTAGTATTATCTGTATTTACTATGGGTGTCTCACTGCTTGTCAAACTTGCACTTGCCTCCATTCTACCTCTATACCACCTTATATCCTCATCTATTCCATTTAGTTCATTATCTGTTTCATTCCCCTCCCCCCTCCATCCTAGTTTAAAATCTCCTCCAACCTTTTTAGCATTCTCCCCCTTGCACAGAAGATCTCTCTTCATTGAGGTGCAAACCGTCCCTAGAATATAGATGGCACCTCTCAGAAAAGGAGTCCCAGTGCTCTAAAAACCCAAACCCCTCCATCCTGCACCACTTTCTTAGCCATGCATTAACCTCCCTGATCTCTGACTGTCTCCCTGCGGTAGCGCATGGCACTAGTAGTATTTCAGAAAATACTACCTGGGAGGTCCTTGCCTTAAGCTTTTGGCCTAGATCCCTGTAATCATTTTTTAGGACCCTCCGTCTTTCTCTAACTATGTCCTTGGTGCCAACGTGTACCAAGACCGCCGGATCAATCCCAGCCCCCCCAACAATCTGTCTAACCAATCCGCAATGTGCCGAACCCGAGCACCCGGGAGACAACAAACTGTTTGGTTCATGCGGTCACGGCAACAGATTGCCCTATCTACCTTCCTAATAATGGAGTCCCCTACCACCACAATCTTTCTTTGTATCTGAGCATCCTGAGTCCCCACTGTGCTGGAGGAACTATTCCCCTGGCTGCTAGAGGAAATAGTCTCCCCCAGCCTTGCCATTTCTGCCCCAACATTCCCAATATCTTCACTCAACATGGCAAATCTATTGGGATGTATCAGCTCAGAAACAACCTGCCTCTCCCTATTGCCCCTGCTTCCCCTTCTAACTGTCACCCAGCTACCTACCTGCTCCTCACTAACATCAACCAAGCTACCTACCTGCTTCTCACTAACAGCGCCACCATCTGCACCACTAGTCAAAGCAAGGGCCACTAATTCCCTTTCAAGATTGTCAATGTCCCTCAAGTTGCCTCTTCAGATCAGTAATCTCTGATTCTAAAGAGACCACCCGCTCACACCTCTCACAGCGGTATGCTCCTTGTAACAGCTGCTCCAAGTGCACATACATGTGACAAGATGTGCATTGAGTGGCATTTTCAATCCTGCTCATTCTAGCAACTATGAAGTTTAGAAGTACTAACAGTAAACTGTACTTCAATAAACTATACCTTGTTTAACCGCTTCCTTGTTCAAACTGCTTCTGGTTCTAACTGCACACACTTTAAACAACCAGCACTTCAAATCAACCACACAGATCAGTCAGTACACGCAAGCTCAGGATTCGTTAAAAGCCTCTGTTTAAATAGGGACACCCACCAGGTGTGTTAGGTTATCAATTAACTAACCCCACCCAATGCAGGTGTGTTAGGCCAGCCAATTAACCAACCACACCCACTCTGCCTCAGGCAGGAGAAAGAGGGAAAAAGTTACAGGCTTCAAATTACAGCACACTTTAAAAATAGATTAACCCACTGCACACTCCCCAAAAACAGCCACCCCTGCTAGTATACCCAGTACTTCCCTTTCCTTCTGGTTCTAACTGCACACACTTTAAACAACCAGCACTTCAAATCAACCACACAGATCAGTCTGTTCTTTTAATTAAATAAATGCTTGTTTTTGCTTCCGTGAGCCTCCTCCTGTTTTTCTAGGCAGTGCACTGGCTTTTTCTTTACCTGTTCCTGCTCCTCACACTGCTGAACTGCACGCTACTAATTCCTGCTGTGGAATACTTCCCTGGATCCTGGAATTCAAAAAGTGAGTTATATTTGGGGGTTGCCATACCCTTTATTCTCACTGTATGGGACAATGGTTGTACTATTATTCATTAGTGCCTGTGGCATTAAGTACTAGTCCCTCAAACCCTATTAGGGTACTTTATTGTACATTACAGCTTATTGGGAGTTGTTCTATTGCAGACGCTTACATTTTCAAAGGACTTGTTTAATCCGATGCACTGGCGTTCCACACATCTATACCTTGCTTTATCCAGTTGCTCGAGTAACCAGTCTACATATTAATAATACATATAGGAGGAGGTTTTTATCACATGTTTTGCATACATTTCATTTTTCCCTTTTTCTACATACCCTGGAATATTAGGATTGTTGGATCACGTTTAAGGGGTTAATATATACAATTGACTTTACAAAATGGATCATACAGATACAGAAGAGAACATTGTCCCCCTAGAAAGCTCCAGCTATGCTTTTACCTGTTCGGATAACACCACAAGATTAAAAAAGGCACAGCTTGTATTTAATAATGCATTGGATACGGAATGTGATGATACTACCGATTTGAAATATCATTTTACACGTTTTGAAAAATTGGTCACAACAAGAATATGACTATGGTGGGGCATAATATCTATTGAAAATTATATAAAAACAAAACGAATTCCAGGAGGTCTTCGGATAAAAAAAGTCCCCCATATTCGGATTTCAGGAAGATAACTTTGAACTGAGGGCCTCATGTAGTAAGCCCCGATAAAATCTCTTCGGCAAGTGTTGCCGATAGGCCTTTTTTTGGCGATTTGCCCTCGCAGTATTCAGTAAGGGCCAAATCCTGCCGAATCACTGCGAAAACAAAACTGCCGATGAGCCTGTGCCGATACAGCCTGGCTCCCGATAAGCCTTCCGATAGGCCTTTTGTGCCGATAGATGTTTGCAGCAGAGAGAGACAAGCCTCTCTCTCAGCGCAAACATCGTCAAAAAATAAAGTATTTATAAACTACTTTTACTCATAGTGTACATGTGCAAGGGGTCTCTGGAGCTGAACCACATTGGTTTCAGGTCTGGGGACCCCCTGCTTCCCGAGATACAAGCCCCTTTATGAGGTGCCGGTTTCCCTCTGCATTTAAAGGTCCCGATCACGTGACCACGGAATGTAAACAAAGCAGAGGGATACCGGCACCCCATAAAGGGGCCTGTATCTCGGGAAGCAGGGGGTCCCCAGACCTAAAACCAAAGCGGTTCTGCTCCGGAGACACTCTGCACATCTACACTATGAGTAAAACACACATATCAATAAAGACTCGTTCCATACCTTTGCGGCTATGTGCTATGGTAACAAAGCAGCATGAATGTATATTTAATAATAGTGTACTGTGAGCAGGGGTCCCCTGAGCTGAATCGCGTTGCTTTGTGGACCAGGGACCCCCTGCTTCCCGAGTTACAGGCCCCGGTATGTGTCATCGGGTGGCAGTGTCGCCGCCATCTTTATAGCATCCCATACGTGACGTGCCCGCTATAAATATGGCGGCGACACTGGCACCGGTGCCCCAAACTGGGGCCTGTAACTCGGGAAGCAGGGGGTCTCTGAGCCACAAATTAATGCGGTTCAGCTCAGGGGACCCCCTGCTCCCGCACAATATTATTAAAAATACATAAATGCTGCTTCATTACCATAGCGGATAGCCGCTAAGGCAATGAAATGGTTAAGGCAGAATAGCATGTTTATTGGGGACATTTGCCCCAATAAACATTGCAATAAACAACATACACCCCCTGTGTATTTAAAATAAATAAACAACAATAAATACATTAAATACATATAGTACTCACCACCCATGTCCCGCTGCCACGATGAAGGCCATCCTCCTCTTCATCCTGGCCATGGCCCCCTCCGCTGCTGCAAAACAGACACAAGAATGAAAACATCCAATGTATTGTCCCCTAACCCCTTAATCACCATTGCGGTTATTAACCGCTACAGTCATTAAGGGGTTAACCCACCCTCACCCACCACTCGGGATGCCTACATACCCTCCCCCACTAACCCCCCACCCCGTGAGGCCTAACCACCCTCACCCACTACCAACAAGGGAGGCCTACCCACATACCGTTGGGGAACCCCCCCACACCCCCAGTACCCACAATAAAAACAATACAGTAACCCACAATAAACATCATTATATTTAATAAATACATTACCCACCCCCTGTGCCCCCCCATAAATACAAGATTTATCCTTTTACAAACAGGGTTCATAACGCAGCCCCACGCGAGTCCCCGGTGGGCTGGCGGGGCACCTGACAGACCTACAAGGTACCAGCTGCCCTTTTCAAACAGGTTCTGGAGGCCTCCTGGTGGGTCCCGCTAGCACCATGGCCCCCAGGTGGTCTCCTTGAGTCACCTTGGGCCACAATTGGGTCCCCATGGTAGGCCCAAGGATGTCTGGGAGCCCCGGGTCAGACCCACAGGTGTCTGCGGGGACTCGGGTGGTTCCCACGGGGGTCTGGGGAACTCACGAATGCTCACTACGGGTCCGCAGTGCCCCCACAGAAGTGGGACCACACATCTTCATCCCCGCACCTACGGGTCCGCGGTGCCCCCACAGATGTGAGGCCACCGCTTCATCCCCGCATGTGTCACGCGTGGAACCACCAGCCTGATACCCATGAGATACCGAGGAGACCCGCAGGTGGTCTCCAGAGGTCCCATGCAGAACCACGGAACAAACCCTGAATGTAAAAAAAATAAACCTGGCCAATACATTCAATACATACACACACCCCCCCCCCAACACCTACCGTACAATAATGTGCAAAATAACTATTATCCAGATAGGGATAATTGATTATTTGCCCATTATTAAAAACATTAACTAGCATATTCAAATAAATAAAGTACTACTGACCTCATCAATAAGAAGTCTTCGTCGCCAGCAACATCCTTGTCTTGCCCACAAAATACATAGCCAAAACAAAGCCAATACATTGCAATTGCATTCAGAGATCAATTAACCCCTTAAACACCTTATCGGATAATAACCGCAAAGGTAATTAAGGGGTTAAGCCACACTGGCCCGATACCCACCCTTCACCCATGAATTTGAACAGTGGCTTCATCATGCAAATATATATATATATATACAGAGAGAGAGAGAGATATATATATATACACACACACATGATGAACCAATATACAAATAAATGTAGAAGGGTTAACAAAAACATGCTGCACTCCAAATAACACTTCTCCATACAGACACACTACAATAAAATTAATTTACTTTAATAATCCTAACTGAACTTACAATCACAATCATCAAATGCCAATCAAATACCTCTAATGCCAATCAACACATTGCATTTACATAGTATATATGATGCATCCAATCTATGCAGCATATACATTCTGCAAATGAATGTTAACAATAACATTGCAAGCAAAATACAAATACCTCCAAACAAGTAAACTATTTTATCCAGTCCAGTAAACATAAATCAATTACCATTCATTAATGACATCCCTAAACAATTTACATTCCATCCCTAACAATTAAACAATTAACAAATTCAAGCCTTTAACATAACAATTTAGCCTGTAAAAAAATATATGTACCAACAAGAATACAAAATACAAAACGAAGCCTAACCCTGACCTCAAGAACACCATACAATATCAACAATTACATCTATCTAATTGTAAAATACTTTAAACACACAATAAAGCATAGCAGCGTAGACAAATTATTTTAAAACACATGAAAGAAAGCTTTTAAAACAACATCATTTCTTACCCTGTATGTATATATCTCTCTAGACACACATACATACATACATACATACAGTGGCAAGAAATGATATACCACCAAAAAAAAAACACATGTTAAAAAAGCTTTAAAAAAAATTAACAAGTTAAATAAAATACATTTCTTTAGTTCACTCACCATTACTTGGCCCCACCGACTCCCGTTGAACACCTTACTCACGTACAAAACCACCAGGCACAGGAACCCATAAAATAAAAAACCATAAAAAAATAAACATTACACTAAAAATCCAAATCAATCCACGGGTCTTCTACTTGTAATCCATCTTCATCTGTATTCTTCTTTCTTCTACCTTCTTCCGGGGTCTTCTTCCCGTCTTTGGCCACGCCCTGTCCGTCTTCTTCTGTAGGATGTCCTTCCTCCTCAGCGTCTGGCTTCAAAATGAGACGACATAGGCTTTTAAAGGCCTATGACGTCACATTTTCGTCATGGTTCCCACGGTCCTGATTGCGCAGTGAAAACCATGTGTTTTGGCCGATAAAAAAAAAAAGATGACGTTACTTAAAGGCAATGAAAGCACAGCCAATCAGAATAGCTTTGCTTCAATTGCTTTTAAGATGATGTCATGAAAAGAAACATGGCCGTCCCCACATGGTACGGTAGCCAATCAGGTGCTACAGAGATTTCATTACACGGAACTGATTTCTTGGACTTTTACCAGCACACCAGCCCTGGAAACCTGCGGGGACGTTGATCCTTCACCAACGAAGCCTGGGACTGTCCCAAAGAGCTTGCAGTCTGAACCGGATGGTGGTGATTATTATCACATATGCTTGATTTTATTGTACTTTTGTAAGTGCATTTTTTAGCCCCCCTCCCCCCCTTCCCCTCATTAAATATACAATTTTACGCTATGGGCGTGCGCTCTCTCCTCTTTCTTTCCTTCTAGATACCTTGTGGACGTGGTTTGTCCACACTGAGATCTGCTGGAGACCCTGCATACCAGCACCCATCTAATTTATTGGAACATTTTGAGGACTGGTTTTCCTTTTTGCCTTTTTCCTTATATGTCAATTTCAATCACATGTTTTATAATTGGTATGTGCCCAATATATGATCTGTAGGTGTATATATTAACTGTATATGTTATTTAGGAATACCCCCACAATAGTTCACATTTATTAGGATCTATTAGAACTATTACATCTACATTGGTTTACTTCTATCAGAGGCGCAGCTTTTTTCTTTTCTGTTTGTCATATATATATATATATATATATATATATATATATATATAGATAGATATATTTGAACGATGAAGCCACTGTACAAATTCATGGGTGAAGGGTGGGTATCGGGCCAGTGTGGCTTAACCCCTTAATTACCTTTGCGGTTATTATCCGATAAGGTGTTTAAGGGGTTAATTGATATCTGAATGCAATTGCAATGTATCGGCTTTGTTTTGGCTATGTATTTTGTGGGCAAGACAAGGATGTTGCTGGCGATGGAGACTTCTTATTGATGAGGTCAGTAGTACTTAATTTATTTGAATATGCTAGTTAATGTTTTTAATAATGGGCAAATAATCAATTATCCCTATCTGGATAATAGTTTTTTGCACATTATTGTACTGTAGGTGTTGGGGGGGGGGGGAGGGGGTGTGTGTATTGAATGTATAGGTCAGGTTTATTTTTTTTACATTCAGGGTTTGTTCCGTGGTTCTGCATGGGACCTCTGGAGACCACCTGCGGGTCTCCTCCGGTATCTCACAGGTATCAGGCTGGTGGTTCCACGGGTGACACATGCGGGGATGAAGCGGTTGCCTCACATCTGTGGGGGCACCGCGGACCCGTAGTCTGCGGGGATTAAGCGGTGGCCTCACATCTGTGGGGGCACCGCCGACCCATATGTGCGGGGATGAAAATGTGTGGTCCCACGTCTGTGGGGGCACCGCGGACCCGTAGTGAGCACTCGTGAGTTCCACAGACCCCCGTGGGAACCACCCGAGGCCCCGCAGACACCTGTGGGTCTGACCCGGGGCTCCCAGACATCCTTGGGCCTACCGTGGGGACCCAATTGTGGCCCATGGTGTCCCAAGGAGACCACCTGGGGGCCATGGTGCTGGCGGGACCCACCAGCAGGCCTCCAGAACCTGTTTGAAAAGGGCTGCTGGTACCCTGTAGGTCTGTCAGGTGCCCCGCCAGCCCACCGGGGACTCGCGTGGGGCTGCGTTATGAATGCTGTTTGTAAAAGGATAAATCTTGTATTTATGGGGGGGCACAGGGGTGGGTAATATATTTATTAAATATAATGATGATTATTGTGGGTCACTGTATTGTTTTTATTGTGGGTACTGGGGTTGGGGGGGGTCCCCAACGGTATGTGGGTAGGCCTCTCTTGTGGGTAGTGGGTGAGGGTGGTTAGGCCTCACGGGGTGGGGGGTTTGTGGGGGAGGGTATGTAGACGTCCCGAGTGGTGGGTGAGGGTGGGTTAACCCCTTAAGGACTGTAATGGTTAATAACCGCTATGGTGATTAAGGGGTTAGGGGACATTACATTGGATATTTTCATTCTTGTGTCTGTTTTGCAGCAGCGGAGAGGGCATGGGCAGGATGAAGAGGAGGATGGCCATCATCGTGGCAGCCGGACATGGGTGGTAAGTGCTATATGTATTTAATGTATTTATTGCTGTTTATGTATTTAAAATGGGCACATTCACTATTATCCCTTTGGGGATATAGTAATTGTGGCCATTACTATATTGTATGTGTTAGGGTGGGGGGTATTTCTTTATAAGTATGTATGTGTTTAGACATTAATTTGGGGGGGCACAAAATTGGTACTGTAGGCCTGCGGGTAACACCCGAGGGCCCCCACCGGCCTATAGTATCATTGATGTGCATATATGTGTATGTTAGGGGTTGTTGGGTTATATATATATATATATTTATTTATTTATATAGAGGTATTTATTTATTTAGATATATTTATTTATTTATTTAGCGTGGGGCTGCTGTGTGTGATTATTTTTTATTGTGGGTAGGGGGGGTGGGTGAAGGGGGTATTAGCCCCAACGGTGTTTGTTTTGGCCTTGCGGGGGGTAGCGGGAGGGCTTAACCCCCTCATGACTGTAGCGGTATTAACTGCTACGGTCCTGAAGGGGTTAAGTGCACCCGCAACCCCCCCGCAAGTCCTAAACTCACACCCAGGGTCAAATACCCCCTTTACCCACCCCGCTACCCACAATAAAGTGGGCACGGTGGGTTAACCCCTTCTTTGCCTTAGCGGTGAGCCGCTAAGTTAATGAAGTGGGCTGTACATGCCTTTTTCCTGCCTCGGATGCATGCCGGATGTCTCCGTTGTGGGTATCAGCTCCGGAGACCCCCGGCATCAATCACAGACAGGAAAAAGGGCTGATTTTTTCTAAGTGTCGCCCTTGCCGATACTTCTCCCTCAGCAACTTGCCAACTTTAGTTGGCGGGCTGGATTCCTGATAAACTCTCCAATCTGGGGTGCCGATCAGCACCGAAGAGCTGATCGGGGCTACCTGAATTCAGCCGGGTTCAAAAAGTACCGATAAGTGGCTTATCGGCAGCCGGCTCCCGATAATTTTTTATCGGTAGGAAAAGTTGCCGATAATTCCCACTTATCGGCACTTACTGAATCGGGAGGGCAAAAAATGCCGAAAAAAGCCTTATCGGCGCTTACTGCATAGAGCCCTTAGTTGGAAACAAGTACTTGATGAGTGCTCGTTTAAGCTAATGGAACTGATTGTGAAATTTAAAACCAAAGAGAAACAGCAAATTGAAAACGACATAGATGTTCTACAAAAAAAGCTTCATGAGTACACAGAAATGGAGGGGTTTCTTGAAATGGATATAGCGTTAGCTAAGAACATAATCAAATCAGAAAAAGAAATCATGCAGAAAAAGCGAATTAAATTTGAGAGGGATAAACAAGATTACATAAAAAAAAACAGATATATGCCTGGCAAAAGCCAGTTTCAAATAGAAAATCATATAATCCCTCTCAGATTAATAGCTCTACTCCTGCAAAAGGAAAAATAAAATCTTATTTCCAGAAATCCATTCTCAAGAATAAGTCTGGCCAATTTACCACCAGTGGGGAATCTGATGCCTCAGACAATGAAGCTTCAGGACATTCAGTGTCATTCCACACTCAGTCAGATAATGAAGAAAGATTCTCCAAAAATTCTAAGAAGTCTTAAGGGCCAAAATCACAATTGGACTGGGGTAAGAAGCAAGACGAGCAGCTGGAATCTATGCAGAGACAGAGAACCTTCTTCTTTACCATGTCAAAAAACCGACAGAGGACAAGAAGGGGCAGACGGGGGAGACCCAAAGGGGTCCTCATAGAAGAGGAAGAAGGTCAATTACATGATTTAAGTGGAATCATTAACATATCCAATGTGGAGCTTAGTCATGAGGAACTATCGCTTCTCAATAAAGGACTTACATTTGCCCCCTCATCTAATTTTAATCTCTTCGACACTGTTGTGGACTTGCATAAATTTATTCGAAAATTAACTTTGAATTCATTTTTCAAGAAGAAGAATCTAAGCTTGCAGGGAACTACTGATGAGGTCCATCTGTTGATGTTATTGATCTTTCATGTGATTTTAATGTTGATGTTAATAAAGAGGTTCTTTCCTTCAAGGAATTCTGTCATTTGCAGGATTTGAATGAATTGCTCCAAGACCAAAATTCACAATTTAACTACCAGGATTTCCTGGGTAGAAAAGCCTCGGGGGTTTAAGAAAAAATCTAACTTTTACCCCACTTTCATCAAGGGTAATGCAATTACAACTTTTGAAAAAATGGTGGGAAGAGATTTGTCTATCCTGGCCTCAGGGTATACGTTCTCTTTAGGATCTAATAAACCCTTGATGAATAATTTAACAACTGGTGAGGCTAAGGCATTGAAAAGTTTAAAAATGAATAAACAATTGGTCTTTAAGAATGAGGACAAGGGTGGGGTAGTGGTGGTGCAGCATAGGAGCGACTACCACAGAGAGGCATTGCGCCAACTCGGGATACTCTCTCCTATGCTGTACTTCCCTCTGACCCCACCCGTTCATTCATGTCGGACTTGAGGGAGCTCCTTGAAAAAGGAAACATTTTGATTGTTCCAGATGCCAACGAGACTGAGTTCCTATATAATCCATTTCCAACCACGGCCGTGTTCCACCATCTCCCAAAGATCCATAAGACACTGGTCTCCCCCCAGGGAGACCTATTGTCTCTAATATTGGATCTTTGGGAGATTATCTGTCGCGGTACGTGGACTACTATCTCCAACCCCTGGAGTTAGCTTTGCCGTCTAATATTTTAGATAGTGCCGATATAATTAATCAACTAAAAGGTGTCTCTTGGAGACCAAACATTGTCTGGTTGTCTATGGATGTCACATCACTATATACAATTATTGAACATGACCTGGGGTTGGCAGCTTCGAGTTATTTTTTGGACTCTTCTGATTTATCACCTGCACAGGGGAGTTTTATTTTGGACTCTATTCACTTTTTATTAACGCACAACTGTTTTTTGTTTGATGGTGTATACTATCTCCAAACACGTGGAACGGCCATGGGAACCAGCTTTGCCCCATCCTATGCGAATTTATTCATGGGATGGTGGGAGTCGTTCCATGTGTTTGGAGATAGGAACCCATTTAGGGATCACATTATTTTTTATCGTCGATTTATCGGCGATCTGATTTTAATTTGGGAGGGTGACATCACTACCATGTAATCATTTATAGATTCACTTAACAATCATGATTATGGTCTTAAATTCACATTCACTTTTGATCACCATCACCTTAAATATTTAGACTTATTATTTTATGTTGAGCTTTCTTTAAATATACACACGGATATCTTTAGAAAAGATAACTCATGAAACACTTATCTTAGAGCCGATAGCTGCCAACCCAGAGCTCTCCTATGAAAAGAATACCAAGGGGCAGTTCATGAGAATAAAAAGAAACTGCTCCAAAGATGAGAACGTCCTTAGACAATCAGATGAATTATGCAATAGATTTCTAGCCAGGGGTTATGAACCGTTTGACATAAATAAGGCACGGGGAGAAGTGGAGGATATGGAAATGAGTCAATTGTTAAAAAGGAAACCAAGAATGGCCTACAAACAAGAGAGCTCATTATTTATCACTAAATTCAGTTGACAGGCTCAAGAGGTGAGACTCATCCTGGAGAAACATTGGAGTATCTTACGCCTTGATCCAATTTTGGGACAAGATCTAACCCAAAAAACGAAACTGGTCTTCAGAAAGGCTAAGACCATATCAAATTCTTTATCACCTAGTTTGTTTTCACTTGATGCAGATAAACAGAGACCCTTTACTAAAGGCTCATATAGATGTGGATCTTGTAAGATTTGTGGTCTACTATCTCCAACTAAAACCTTTGAGAGTACAAACACTAAGGCTGTGTTTAATATACAAAGTTTTATAAATTGTAAAACCACTTTTGTGGTCTACCTTCTCACCTGTGGTTGTGGGAAACAGTATGTGGGCCGGACAACGAGGAATCTTAAGACACGCATTATGGAGCATGTCAGACTTATTAAAAACAAAGACCTCAATCATCCGGTGCCACTACACTGTACCACTGTCCCAGGGGAGATGGTAGATTACTTAGGGTATGTGGGATTGAGTCTGTTCCCTGTCATTTGAGAGGTGGGAATCGTATCAAGAGGCTTGATCAAAGGGAGGCCTTTTGGATATTTACGTTAAAGACACAGGTCCCTTTCGGGCTCAATACAGACTGGGACCTTGGCCATTTCCTTTGATCTCATCCCTCTTTACCTCTTTTCCCTTTCCCCTTCTCCCTTTCCATCTACCTCTTTCTCCCCCCCCCCCCCCCCGTTTCCCCCCCCTTTCCTCCCTTCCCCCCTCCCCCCCTTCTTTTTGTACACAGGATATTTATATTCCTTATATATCTGATTCCTCTGGCTTTGGTTAATATCCCTCTAACCAAATCAAGTACTCTAGGCATGTTTAGATTTATACTAAATAAACTGAACATTTTTGTCTAATATGTTTGGATTATTAACTTATGTGTGAACCCAGTTTCCCTTTGGAATTAAAGATAATGTTTTTATGTTGGTTATCATATTTCCATATCCTACTACATCTATGTACGTTTCCTGCTTGTTCTCAATTGCGCAGGAATGTGTTTAAATCAGATTACATCTGATTCAAATGATGATATATTGCTTTGTTTATCTTATGCATTTTGACTTGTCTTTTTTTTGCATACCCTGGGTTCTAATGTATACATCAGTATACATTTGGTTATCAGTATCTGAGTGAATAAATAAAGTTTTCTTATCATTATGTTACTGATACATATTTGGGATCTGAAGATGTGTAAAAGAAATCCTTTTTGTCTGTTTTTTTAATGTGTGTGTTATCCGTTGTGCAAATACTGCCATTTTTTAATAATAATATTTGTTTATGCTTGGGAATTATTCATTCATTCTTCAAACATTAGATTAATATTATTTTCTAAGTATTTTTTTTACTTTTTTTAAATATAATAATAATAATAATAGCATGTTTTTGTATAGCGCGTCTAGTTATACGTAGCGCTTTACAGAGACATTTTGCGGGCACAGGTCCCTGCCCCGTGGAGCTCACAATCTATGTTTTTGGTGCCTGAGGCACAGGGAGATAAAGTGACTTGCCCAAGGTCACAAGGAGCCGACACCGGGAATTGTTCCAGGCTCCCCTGCTTCAAACTCTCAGTGCCACTCAGTGTCTTTTACTCACTGAGCCACCCCCTCTCCCAAAATATGTTTTTGTTTGATAAAGTTTTGTTTGCACAGGGTGAGAAAGCCGAAGGACTGACGTCACAGGTGACATGGTTATTGGATGTTCAGTCAGCTCTTAATAAAGTTATTTATATTGACAAGATCATTGGCCAATCTGAGGGCTCCTCCTTAGAGCTTACATCCCACTGGTAAGACAGAGGGACCTGTTTGTTCCTATTAAAGTTTGTTGAATATGACGCGATCACTTTATCCAATAGGGACGCGCATAGTAGGAGACCCCAGTCGATTGGTCAATTAGATTGTGACGTCACTCGGTTGTGCGATCGGCGTGCATGTTTAAATACCGGCTTTCTACGGAGTAGGTGGATACCTGCTGTAGCTATGGGAGACCTTTGTCTGTTCTTTTAATGAAATAAATGCTTGTTTTTGTTTCTTTGAGCCTCCGCCTGTTTTTCTAGGCAGTGAACTGCTTTTTTCTACCTGTTCCTGCTCCTCACACTGGTGAACTGCACGCTACTAATCCCTGCTGTGGAATACTTCCCTGGATCTTGGAATTCAAAAAGTTAGTTATATTTGGGGGTTGCCATACCCTTTATTCTCACTGTATGGGACAATGGTTGTACTATTATTCATTGGTGCCTGTGGCATTAAGTACTAGTCTCTCAAACCGTATTAGGTTACTTTATTGTACATTACAGCTTATTGGGAATTGTTCTATTGCAGACGCTTAAAGTTTCAAAGGTCTTGTTTAATCTGAGGCACTGGCGTTCTACACATCTCCCAGGATTACAGTAGGTGTGTCAGAAGAGAGGAATCAAGGTGGCAAAGTTGTAAAGAAATTGAGATGTAGGTCCAGGGGGCGATAGATGACAGCGACACAGAGGGAAATAGGGGAAAAGAGAGGGACAGTGTGGACTTTGAAGCATGAGGAGAGAGAGGGAAAGGGGGGTATGACATGAAATGTGCAGTGTGGAGAAAGTACTATACAAACTCCTCCAGAATCTAGACTGTCTACAATTTTCAAAGTGGTAGTGATGGTCCTGTCTCTTAAGTAAACACATTCTTAATTTATCTCTGACAGAAAGGACGCTTATTATCATATTTCTACAGCTACTAGATACCATATAGCAGCAGCATGGACGCACTAAGTTATCTTGCCCCACTCTTCATCAAATAGAAATAAGACTGGCAGCTCGTGGCAAGGGAGAAACATACTAGTTTCTTTGGAAATCCCAATCTCATTTCTGGAACAACTGGACCCCTTGGCAAATATATAACAGATACATCCCTTGATGGAATTCTAAGATTTTAATTAAATAGACCATTTGGGCACCTTGCTGAAACTCTCTAGTATAACTATATTATTAAGGTTTTTCAAAGTTTATCACATCTTTAAACAAAGAGTATGTCAGTTAAAGCTATAACAATCCCTTTATACATTTACCTTACTGTGTCCCTCTTCTTTATGTTTTTTCTCCCCCATGTTCTACTGTCCTCATTCCCTCTCCCATACTTATGGATATACAGTATTGCTATTGAGTATTTTGCAATTGTATCTTTTCTACTCCACTTTCTCTTCTGTACCCCCACAAAGGTACATAAATAAAGTGCCCTTTCAAAAAAAATTGAGATTGCCAAAGGGGACTTTTTCCAAGTCACATTTTATATCATAGAGACTATATTGCATCAATGTGGGTTACTTCCAATACACTTTGCAACAGTTTCAAATTCTAAAAAAAAAAAATGTATCTCTACTAATATACTTTTCCCAATATTGTTTAAAGTGGTAATCATTCAGAATGCTAAATTTGAATAAAAAGTTATTACAAGGATGTGTCTCGGCTGATGTAACTATCTATCTTCTTTTGAGTATACAGCCTTTCATGTGAATTCATTCTGCTTTCTTCTATCAATTCTTTTACTAAAGCAATCATGGAGTTTCTGTGCTGTAACTATGGAAATGCCATAAGTGGAATTCAATTAAAATCACATTTTACACATTAGCATACATCTGCCATTTATGTATGGAATAAAATGAGCAGTACGTTTTAGAAATCTCTCCATGGCGACAGACCCTGATTCTATTTCTTATCCTAAATACACAAAAAAAAGTTCAACAATATGACAATTTCTAAATGGCCCACTACTATCATGTACAAAAATATTTAGGAAATAGTTAGGTATCTATAAATAAGTGCAGGTGTTCTTGTTCCTTTGATTTAAAACACTCACCCCTCCAAGGGTAAAGGCATGCAGACACTTTCATTATGACTGCCTCATTATATTTAGCTAAATTGATTTTGAATGGCTCAAAGCAAGTAAGAACACAAACACATATTATTATTTTTTTAGAGCTGCCCTTTTTTAGTACACCGTTTAGAAAGTCACACCTTATCTTTGTGTTCCTCTCTTAAAAGGTATTTTGCATTCTGGTAAACTCCATTCCTGTATTAAGAATGCAGCAACTAAAAATACCACTTATGAGCAGACTCACTGTCCCTGACAGGTCAACAAACCTGCCTTTCCCCATTATCTCCTAGCATACAATGTTTCCACTGTAGCCAGGGATTCTGGGTAATGACATAGAAAGGTGCACTCGCAGTGCATCACTTTTTGCTTCATATCCATTTTAACATGGATCCCGATAAGCTTAAGCCTGTTGTATTACACAGCATTTCCAGAACAACCTGGGTTAAAGAAGTGTAAGGCCAGTAAACCAGTTTAGGTATATTTTCAAGTGAAATATTGTAGGCCCTAAAAGGTTTGCAGGCCCTAGGCACTGTGCCTAGTCCGCCTAATGTATAAAGCGGCCCTGATTAAAAGTGCTGGCAGACATGACACCAACCCAATGTGTGTCCTACAAGTAATAGGAGCAATCATATTCCTCTTTATCCCCTCTGATTTTATAGTCTGAACTTTATTAATACAAATTATAGGCTAAAGCAGTAAAATTCTGGGTATTATTGAAAACCCTGCTCTCCGATTGGTTAAAAATCCGGGCATTATCGAATCAGTAATGCCCGGAATTTTAGCAGCTTGCAAAGTGTAGTTTTCAATGTGTTTATTTCTAGTCAATCAGCTTTTAGAATAGCTGAGAAAGGGAAGGGGATTGGTGAGAATGAAGTAACAGCTCTGAGACAGGGCAGGGGATTGGTCAGGACGTATCAGCATGGGTTGACTCTTCCCCCTCTCGAGCTGACTGAAAATTACTGCGCAGATTCAGTAGAATTGGGGAGGGGGGAGTCTGCAAAGTTCAGTAAGTGGCTGCATTTTTTTATTGTGTGTGTGTGTTGTGATGTGCTGTTGTATGTGTATGTAGCAGCAGTTTGTATGTGTGTGTGTGTCAGTAGCTGTGTTTATGGGTGTAGCATGTGTGTGTAGCAGCAGAGTTTGTGGGTGTCTGTGTAGAGCTGCTGTGTGTGGGTGTGTGTAGAGCTGCTGTGTTTTGTGTGTGTAGAGCTGCTGTGTTTTGTGTGTGTACAGCTGCTGTGTGTGTGTGTGTGTGTGTGTGTGTGTGTGTGTGTGTGTGTGTGTGTGTGTGTGTGTGTGTGTGTGTGTGTGTGTGTGTGTGTGTGTGTGTGTGTGTGTGTGTAGCTGCAGTGTTGTGTGTGTGTGTGTGTGTGTGAGTGTGTGTGTAGAGCTGTTGTGTGTGTGTGTATGTGTGTAGAGCTGCTGTGTTGTGAGTGTAGAGGTGCTGTGTTGTGTGTGTAGAGCTCCAGTGTGCGTGTGTGTGGCGTGCTTGTGTGTAGAGGTGCTGTTGTGTGTGTGTGTATGTAGCAGCAGTTTGTGTGTGTGTGTTGAGCTGCTGTGTGTGTCTGTAGAGGTGCTGTGGTGTGTGTGTGTGTGTTGAGCTATAGAGGTGCTGTAGTGTGTGTATGTGTGTACACAGGGGGGGGCGGCAGTGTGTGGATATAGATATCTGCAGTGTAAGCGTATATAGAGGTGGTTTCATGTATTTACCATTTTATTTTAATAAAAAAATCTATATAACTATACAAAAGTGTCTTATTTATGAAAAAAGTCTACATTTAGCCTATAATAGTAGTAATCCCTCAGAACAGGGCATTACTGGCCAATAATGCCCTGGCTGGGTTAAAGTCCCTCGGCTTCGCTTCGGGCCTTCAACTCTTCCTGCCAGGGCATTATTGGCCAGTAATGCCTTGTTTTGAGGGGATTATTACTTAAATAAATTCCTAATTTTACAGAGCATTGTTCTTTCACCTCCATCTCGAAATGGAGTGAATCACCTGAATGAGCAATTGTGACACATTGTGACCTGCCTCCCGGAAGTGTCTATCCCCAGGTAGCTGTTGGGGATCTAAGTATAGAGCCATTACATTCAGAAATGATCTTCTTCACATCCCTGCTAGTTTCGCCCACATAGAGTAACCTGCATGGGCACTTCAGAATGTTCAAGTCATGATAAGACAAGCCGGTGTAATAATATTTTATCTGTACCTTATATCCTGTGTGTGGGTGTTGGAAGATTTCCCTAATAATTATTAATTGCATTGTACACATGAGAGACAATGGGAAGTACCCTGTTTCTGAGTGCTAATAACTCTGTATATGTCATCTCACATACTGTAGATCAACTATGATGAGTGTGTCCCTTAAAATTCTGACACTTTTGTAGGAAAATAATTGAGATTCGTTGAAGATAGGAGCTATCCTACATCAGAGCTCAATACATGCCAATGTCTCCTGAATATCCTCTAAATCTTTTGGCTAAGTGGACTGCAGGTAGTTACCAAACTTATTCTCCTGATTTTAACTCATTTCCTCCATCACTCCACTTTTTTTCAAAGACACATACATTCTACACCCCTACTGCATAATTCTCCTTTGCTAAGGTGGTTGTTTTATATCTATCTGAAAAAAAATGCCCTTTTCTATTCTATTTGTGTTATAAAAATGCATTAAGGAATTAAACTTGAATAAAAGGCTAAAAGGTCTCAATATTTCTCCAAATACACCTTTCAAATCATGTGAGTATGCCTGTTCTTACATGTGGAAGGTAGAAATATAGCTGGGGGGAAAGCAGGATAATATATAAACATTGAAGGTGACTGCTACAATACAAGCAAAATCTATGTCTACCGTAATGGTGGCACATACCTTCTGTCTGTCCAATAAGGAGACAGTAGTTGTTCACAAGAACAATTACATATATATTATTAATTACACACACACACACACACACACACACACACACATATATATATATATATATATATATATATATATATATATATATATATATATATATATATATATATATATATAGACACACACACGCACACACACACAGTTGTGTGAAAAAGAAAATACACCCGCTTTGAATTCTATGGCTTTACATATCAGGACATAATAATAATCATCTGTTCCTTAGCAGGTCTAAAAATTAGGTAAATACAACCTCAAATGAACAACAACACATGACATATTAAACCGTGTCATGATTTATTTAACAAAAATAAAGCCAAAATGGAGAAGCCATGTGTGAAAAACTAAGTACACCCTTACTGCTTCCATAGGAATTAAGATGCTAAGTAGCAGACAGGTGCTGCTAATCAAATGCCCTTGATTAATTGATCATCAGCAAGTGTGACCACCTCTATAAAAGCCGACGTTTTAGCAGTTTGCTGGTCTGGAGCATTCAGGTGTGTGTTAACACAATTCCAAGGAGGAAAGACATCAGCAATGATGTTAGAGTAGCAATTGTTGCTGCCCATCAATCTGGGAAGGGTTATAAGCCATTTTCAAACAATTTAAAGTCTATCATTCTCAGTGAGAAAGATAATTCAAAAGTGGAAAACATTCAAGAAAGTTGCCAATCTTCCCAGGAGGGGACATTCCAGCAAATTCACCCCAAGGTCAGACCGTGCAATGCTCAGAGAAATTGCAAAAAAAACAAGAGTTACATCTCAGACTCTACAGGCCTCAGTTAGCATGTTATATGTTAAAGTTCATGACAGTACAATTAGAAAAAGACTGAATAAGTATGGTTTGTTGGAAGGGTTGCCTCTTCTCTCTAAAAAGAACATGGCAGCACGGCTTAGGTTTGCAAAGTTGCATCTCAACAAACCACAAGACTTCTGAAACAATATCCTTTGGACAGACGAGACCAACGTGGAGATGTTTGGCCATAATGCACAGTGCCACGTTTGGCAAAAACCAAACACAGCATATCAGCACAAACACCTCATACCAACTGTCAAGCACGATGGTGGAGGGGTGATGATTTGGGCTTGTTTTGCAGCCACAGGACCTGGGAACCTTGCATTGAGTCGACGATGAACTCCTCTGTATACCAAAGTTTTCTAGAGTCAAATGTGAGGCCATCTGTCCGACAGCTAAAGCTTGGCCGAAATTGGGTCATGCAACAGGATAATGATCCCAAGCACACCAGCAAATCTACAACAGAATGACTGAAAAAGAAAAGAATCAAAGTGTTGCAATGGCCCAGTCAAAGTCCAGACCTCAACCCGATTGAAATGCTGTGCCTGGACCTTAAGAGAGCTGTGCATAAACAAATGACCACAAACCTCAATGAACTGAAGCAACGTTGTAAAGAAGAGTGGGCCAAAATTCCTCCACAACAATGTGAGAGACTGATAAAGTTATACAGAAAACGATTACTTCAAATTATTGCTGCTACTTGTTGTTCTACAAGCTGTTGAATCATAAGGTATACTTAGTTTTTCACACATGGCTTCTCCATTTTGGCTTTATATTTGTTAAATAAATCATGACATGGTGTAATATGTCATGTGTTGATGTCATCTGAGGTTGTATTTACCTAATTTTAAGACCTGCTAAGGAACAGATGATTGTTATTATGTCCTGATATGTAAAACCATAGAATTCAAAAAGGGGGCACTTTTTTTTCACACAACTGATACATATATACATATATATATATATATATATATATATATATATATATATATATATATATATATATATATTAATACACGCACAATATATATATATATATATATATATATATATATATATATATATATATATATATATTGTGCGTGTATTAATAATATATATGTATTTTTTCTATTTTATATATATATATATATATATATATATATATATATATACACACATATACACACATTTACAATATTGTATTTCTGTTGAGGCTATAAGATTACCAATTACTGAGGTGAAACATTTCAATGTCCTAGTCATTGTCCTAAAGTTTTTGGGGCCTGCAGCTATGATATTTGAGAAATGTTATGGCTCACAGTGTCATATTTAAGATGTTCAAACGCTGTACTACTAGCGTTGGCACTTATCTCAAGTAAGTGACACAGCTGCCTTAGACATAATAACTCAAAGCATACAAGAACATTGAATCAACAATTATTATTTCACCAATGAATTCCATTAAAATATAATAATTAAAAAGAGTTCTCTGCCTAAGGTATTATACTGTAGCCCATAATTATTATGATCTAGACATTTGGTTTTAAGAGTTTATAAAGGAATTGAACAAGGGAAGACATACTTCAATTGATTTACATATTTCTGTTTAATTATTCATGAAAACGTAATAATAAGTGACTTCTTTTTGAACCACAGAGGTCAAATAGTTAGATCTGATCTCACAAAGAAATATGAGCTTTTGTAGAACTATACCTCATGAATAAATAGAAAAAAAATGAAGCAAAGCTCAATTTCTATTTTAATACATGCTCTTATTTTATTTGTGTACAGGCATACCTCAGTTTAAAGACACTCAATTTAAGTACACTCGCGAGTAAGTACATATCGCCCAATAGGCAAACTGCATCTCACGCATGCACCTGTCGTCACGTCCTGAACAGCAATACCAGCTCCCTACCTGTACTGAAGCTATGTACAAGCGGGGAGACTATAGAGCCTGTTACAAATGCGTTATTTACATCAGTTATGAACGTTTATGACGATTGCAGTACAGTACATGCATTGATAAGTGGGAAAAAGGTACTGCTTCACTTTTAGTACATTTTCACTTAACATACATGCTTCGGTCCCATTGCGTACGTGTAGGGATGTGGTAGGAACCTCATATGTGTGTTCAGTTGGTGTTTTGACTCTGTTCAGGAGAGTCATGTGGAGGTCTGCAACAGTGTTGCAGAGGCTGATGCAATAGCTGTGAGTCTGCAGCTCAAAGCAAAGAGGCTCTGTTGAGGAACTACAACTCCCATGAGCTCCTGGGCAGTCACCTGACTTTAGGAGCCAATCGGAAGGCTAGAATTACAGGAGGAGGAAAGGGAAGCGTGGGGGAGAGGCCACGCTAGTCAGAGGAGTTCTGGAAGGTAAAGGAGGAGTGTGTATGCATGCAGGGGGTCCGTGACCCACCTGCATAGGCTAGCTTTACCCCGCAGGGCCCTTAGGCTCTTAGGAGAAACCCCTGAGCCACAGTAGGTTGCTGTGCTGCAGGGATGCCAATAGTGGTTGCGATCAGTCACCTTACTGTGTAGACAGATAGGGACAAGCGTGCGGAGCAGGTTTGCTGGTGAGCTGCAAGGATTCGGCTGATCCTTTTCGAAGCATTACCGGTCACCGCCGTGACCAGAAGGTATTTACGTTAAGTGCACCAACACCGGTCAACAGGCGCTGATCCCGCCTTAGGCGTAACTCTTTGAGGACACTAGTGAGTGACCAAAGGCCTAATACACGGAGTTATTCTAGCTACTAGCCCAAGGACATGGTGTGTGGGGCACGCGGTGGCGGGACCCGGACATACTCATTAAGAGCGTGGCTGAGCCACTACTGTACAGGACAATACTCATTAAGAGCGTGGCCGAGCCACTCACGTTATAAGGACATTATCATTTAGCTGCGTTAAGGTTATATTGCATTATAGGTTATGTGTTGGTTATATGCTGCGTGTGTATTAATATGATAGAGTGCTAAGGTTATTGTGCATATAGTAAAGTTGGTTGCATCATACATGTGTGTGTATATGTTTCTTGCCCAGGGGAATCTCACATCACGGGGATCCTGGCTAAGTGGAGGCGCTGTGCTATAAGTGTTACCCCAGGCTCCCAGCTAGCGGAGGCTCAGATCTCCTGGAGCCGCAGGTGCGTGCATATACCCGTAGTCGCTTTAGCGTGTCAGAAAAAGGGCTACATTTGGAGGCTCTGCTGAGATCTCAGACCTGGGGTGCCCTATATTTTTTTATTACTGTGCAACCATTTTTTTCTCCCGCCATGTTTGTGCCCTCGCAGCCTGAGGTGCGCAAGTGGGTCCAACGGCATGAAATTCCCTTGACACGTGCCTTCGGCCTGGGACACCTTCCCGCTACCCTCTCCCTGGGCACTGTGAATGATCTTGTTAGGAAACTCCCGCTCATGGACACTGCCCGAGTGCAAGATCACTATTACGACCGGGAACAGGACTGGCGCAAAATACTATTTGTCACTGACCAGGACATATGCCCCAAAGCCCTGACCTTAGTATTACTTCTGCCCGAGGCTCCCGGCATCCACTGTCCGATAGTACAGGTGGATTCCACCGAACCACTGGCTGCGTCCACACCCCAGAGGGGATACCCCGGCTCGTTAGGTACCGTCACAACCAGCTCTGATCGCACCCCTGAGAACAGTTTGAACCCCCGGTGGCCCGCCGCAATGGACCTAGGCACTTCGTTCACTCCCTCGGCCATTAGGCCCGCACTGAGCAGAACCAGCCTGTCAAGGCTAGACGCCTATTCACATGCTGGGAGTAGCCTGCTGGGTAACGGATCCATCCCTGCGCTAGCAGAAGCCATTCACCACACTACACAGTCCCTCCAATAACAAAAACTGAAGGCGTTTTCTGGGGACAAACCCACTCCACTGGGAGAAGTCGGGTTTGAGGATTGGCTGGACCACACGGAACAGGTACTACCCGAATGGTCATGCACAGATGCCATCCGGAGGCAGCGCATAATTGAATGCCTGAGGGCCCCAGCATCCCACATGGTGCACTGCTATCGGGACGACCACCCGGATGCTGACGCGGCTGGCATCATCCACTGCCTGACCAAAGTGTATGGGGTTCCTGTGGATGCCTTTGCGCTAATGGCCAGGTTCCACGCTCTGGCCCAGAAAGAAGGAGAGATGGTGTCTGACTTCCTTCGACGGTTGCATCTGGACCTGTGGACCATGGTGAGGAAGGGCGTGGTGCAGAAGATGGATGCCGACGGACTACGCACCACCCAGCTACTGAGGGGACTCCTCCCCTTGCACCCGGTGTCTGTACATGTCAGCAGCTGTCTCACGCCGGGGCAAGCACTGGCGTTCGATGACTTGATGGATCGGGTTCAGGCCCATGAGACTGTGCTACTGGGGCGTGAGCTGACCCCAGGAAAGAAGGCGGTGGTTGCGGCTAAAGACACCAGGAAGTCGGATGCTAATACTGAGGCGCCCGGGGATGCGAACCCGACGAAGGAGGACCTGGAAGCGCCTGCAGCCACCAGGGAGTGCCCGCGTCGGGCGAGCATCGCCGACCTTCCGAGACAACTCCTACCGCAGTCATCTCCAGTGCTATGCTTGCAGAAAAAGTGGGCACATTAGAGCGCACTGCCCCTCCCTATGGAAAACGGGGTCCCGACCAGCCAAGTCTATGCTGTGTACTCCGCAGACCGACGAAGTAGTGGCCCCGTCCTCGACGAGTAGTCGAATAGGGCCAGCGACCATCGTCAAGGTGGTGATTGAAGGCATCTACGCCTCGGCACTGATGGATACTGGGTCTCAGGTGACCATCGTGTATCGGCCCTTCTACGATCAACACTTGCACCGGCTGCCGCTGCTATCTGCTGACTCCTTGCGGTTGAGAGGGTTGAGCCATGAAGACTACCTATTGACAGTGTGGTGAAGGTACATCTGGACATTCCCCAGTTGAACACAGGCAAGCATCACCCCATGGAGGTGGAGGCCTTAGTATGTCCAGAACCCCAGGATCATTCCAGTGCCCCAATAATCATGGGGACCAACACAGACATCGTACAGGATGTGCTCCGCAAGTATCTACAGGAAATGGGTGAATCACCGTTGCTGGCTCTAGCTGCTTGCCCGGTGTTGCGAGAGGTTTGCGGTAAGATTGCGACCGAAGAGAAACATGGGATGCTGTATAGTCAAGAGCGGGGGCTAACCGAGATCCCGCCCGGAGAAGGAAGAATGATGATCACCGCCTGTCGTTATCTGGCCAGACATCCGGAGGATCAACTGTTCTCCCTGGAAAGCTCGATCCGCGATGACCAGCGACTCGGCTACGAAGTATTGGCCTTGATAAAGAAGTGGTCGGGAAAAAATCCGGCTCGAATCCAGGTGTACGTACGGAACCTTTCTCCCTACATCATGTGCATTGATTGCCGGCAACCATTGGGTCGAATCTATCCAGTAACCCTGGTGGAGAATAGTGTAGGTGAGCGCCCGGTGGTCACCACTCATGCCGTGACCCCAAGGTTGGCATTCGACTTCGGAGATTCACCCGTGACGGAGGGCTGGAAAGGAAGACTGCAGACCAAACTGGAAGAACGACGGTGGGTATTCTCCATAAGTGATATGGATGTAGGGTGCAGTCGCAGCGCCCGCCATACCATTCGACTGAGCGACCCTGCCCCGTTCCGGGAACGTTCTCGCCGCATAGCACCCTGAGGCGTGGAAGAGGTGAGGAGATTACTAGCCGAAATGGAGGAAGCTGGTATCGTTCAAGGATCACGCAGTCCCTATGCATCACCCATCGTAGTGGTTCGCAAAAAGAATGAGACCGTATGCCTCTGCGTGGACTATAGGACCTTGAACAGCCATACGGTGCCTGATCAGCAGTGGTTGACAAATCACCAAAAAATCTACTCGCCACACAAAAAAATCTACTCGCCACCTAGTACCAAACATGTGCTGCTTGGGCCAATATTTACTCGCCCGGGGGTTAAATCCACTCGCCCAGGGCGAGCAAATGTATAGGTTTGTCGAACACTGCTGATCAGTATACCCTCCCACGCATCGAGGACCTCTTGAACACCCTGACAGGAAGTAAATGGTTCAGTGTACTAGATTTGAGGTCGGGGTATTATCAAGTACCCATGGATCTGGAAGATCAGGAGAGAACAGCCTTCATCTGCCCGCTAGGGTTCTACCAGTTCACCCGCATGCCGCAAGGGATATGCGGGGCTCCTGCCACCTTTCAGAGGCTAATGGAAAAGACCCTGGGGGACCTGAACCTGCAAGAATGCTTGGTGTACCTGGACGACATTATAGTGTTCGGAAAGACGCTAGAGGAGCACGAGGAGCGGCTGATGAAGGTGTTGGATCGACTTCAAAAGGAGGGGTTGAAACTGTCCCTGGATAAGTGCAAATTCTGCCGCACGTCCGTGACATAAGTAGGTCACATTGTATCAGCTGAAGGGATATCCACCGACCCAGGGAAGATAGAGGCAGTGGTGAATTGGCCCCGGCCTAACAACGTTTAAGAACTTCGATCCTTCCTGGGGTTCTACGGCTACTACCGGCGATTCGTGCAGGGCTACTCCAGCAAAGCTAAACTCCTGAATAATCTCTTAAAAATCTGTCCTGAGGACACCGGCAGGAAAACCACCACAGCACAAACGCCATTTGGAGAGAAATGGACCTCTGCTTGTGAGCAAGCGTTCTTGAAATTGAAAGCCAGCCTAACGCAGGCCCCAGTGCTGGCCTATGCCGACCCCGACCGAGAATTCTTTCTACACGTGGATGCCAGCTTCAGTGGCCTGGGAGCAGTGTTGCACCAGAAACATGACACAGGGCTCCGCCCAGTGGCGTATGCGAGTCGAAGCTTAACTCCAAGCGAACAGAACTATCCTGTCCACAAGCTGGAGTTTCTAGCCCTCAAATGGGCTGTAGTGGATAAGCTACATGATTACTTGTATGGGGTACAGTTTGAAGTCAGGACAGATAATAACCCAATGACTTACATCAACACGTCCGCCAAATTGGATGCGACAGGTCACGGTGGTTGGCGGCACTGACCAACTATCGGTTCAACCTTAAGTATAAACCAGGGCCCACTAACATAGGGGCCGATGCTCTGTTACAGAGGCCGGGGCTTCAACCCACCATGGATGAGGAAGTATGGGAGGAAATTCCGGGGCCTGGCATACGTGCTCTATGTTCGCTAGCAGCAGTGGTCAATGATCAGGTGGCGTTCTCAGAGCTAAGAGTAGCTGATTCATTAGGGTGTCAATCCCGAGCCATTCCCCGGGCCTACTGAGGTCGGGAAGGAATGAACATTACCGAAGATAAAATCATTTCCTGGAAAGAATTGGTGCAACACCAGATCCAAGATCCAGTGGTGGAACTAGCTCGCCAAGCTCTGCAGCAAGAGAACCCTTCTATTCTTAAGCAAGCCCCCAGAGAACTGGTGAAGCTATTGTTGAATGAGTTCAGGAAGTTTGAACTGGACAATTGCCTGGGTCATTCCATACCACAATCATCCCGATCGTCGACAACTATTCTTGCCTGAAAGTCTGAGAAATATGGTCCTCCGGGCCCTTCACGATGATCATGGCCATCTGGGCGTTGACAATACATTCGGGTTACTTCGGGATCGGTTCTATTGGCCAAAAATGAGAGAATCAGTGGAAATGCATTGCCGAAGGTGTACCCGCTGTATACAGAGGAAAACACTCCCCACCTTGGGCAGCCCCCATGGCCCATCTGAAAAGCTCTGGTCCTATGGATTTGGTGTGCATAGATTTCTTGTGTATCAAGCCAGACACCCGGGGCATCGGTAACGTACTAGTGATTACAGACCACTATACAAGGTACGCCCAAATGTTCCCCACCAAAGATCAACGGGCTAGAGTATTGTGGGAGAAATACTTAATTCATTATGGATTACCGAACCGACTCCACTCTGATCAAGGCAGGGATTTCGAGAGTAAACTCATTAGAGAACTGCTGAAGTTGTTAAACATAGCTAAGTCACGGACTACCCCGTACCACCCAGAAGGGGATGCTATGCCCGAACGGTTCAACCGAACACTGCTGGACATGCTGGGGATATTAAAAGGCTCTCAGAAGACGGAGTGGAGCAAGCATGTGGAGACGTTGGTGCATGCCTATAACTGTACTTGACACGAGTCTACAGGGTATACTCCGTACTTCTTAATGTTTCGGAGAGAAGCCCGACTACCTTTGGATGTGCGACTGCGGATATCTACCGATGGGGTATCCAACAGAACGCATTTCCGTTATGTACAGAGGTTACAGGACAGCCTGCAGAAGGCCTATAAATTGGCTGAAAAGGCGGCGGTGCAATTAAATGTGGGTAACAAAAGGCGCTATGACCACAAGGTGCAACATAAGGAGATTCGCCCGGAGGATGCTGTTCTCCTTCGTAATTTAGGCATTCCCGGAAAGCACAAACTAGCTGATCGGTGGAGAGATGGGGTGTATGAGGTAGAATCACAGATGCCTGGCATCCTGGTATACCGCATCAAGGACTCCAAAGGCCGGGTAAAGGTGTGGCATAGGAATCACCTACTCCCCATACCTCAAGTAGGGGACAACGAATTGGAGGTACCCATTGTTTCAATTGATGGAGAAACTGAAAGTACAGAGGATGACCTAGAGACTGTAATAAATGCCACCTCTGAGAATCCTAAGGAGGAAACCTCTCAAAGGGGCCATCCGGCCGCGGGGGCATCTCCCGAAGGAGCTACGGGTAAAGAGCCCCTTGGTCCAACGACAGATACACTGACTCCCGTGAGCCAGCCACTAGACCCGAAGAGCCCGTGCTTTGTGCCCCAAAAAGACTTTGTAGACCTATCAGGCCCCTCAAGGGCAGAATTGGAAATGCCATACGGGGCTTACTACTCTCCCGAGGGGGTAGCCGAAGAACAACTTCGCCGAAGCCAAAGATCTGGTCAACCTCCAATGAGGATGGCTTATGATAGATTCGGGGCACCCCATTATGAGGCTCAGCAGTGGGCTCGCAGCCGAGTGCATTCTGTTGCTGCAATGTTCAACGAAATGTGCAATTTGATATAGAGTGATAAGTAGGATGTACTGTGTTTTTTTTATGATATAACATTCTGTATATAGTTATGTAGGTGTAGCCCAAGCGGGGTGGTTGGATTCTGCAAGGGGGAGAATGTAGGGATGTGGTAGGAACCTCAGATGTGTGTTCAGTTGGTGTTTTGACTCTGTTCAGGAGAGTCATGTGGAGGTCTGCAACAGTGTTGCAGAGGCTGATGCAATAGCTGTGAGTCTGCAGCTCAAGGCAGAGAGGCTCTGTTGAGGAACTACAACTCCCATGAGCTCCTGGGCAGTCACCTGACTTGAGGAGCCAATCGGAAGGCTAGAATTACAGGAGGAGGAAAGGGAAGGCTCAGATCTCCTGGAGCCACAGGTGCATGCAGTTACCCGTAGTCGCTTTAGCGTGTCAGAAAAAGGGCTACATACGCTAATGCAGGGTATGCCTGTAATGTGTTTGGTAATGTTCCAGTTGCTTTACTGCTTCTGAAAGTGACAAACCCTCTCATCCCCTGTACCTAATGTCTACTTAACCTGCATATTGATTGTAAGCTCCTTGAGGCAGGGCCTCTAACACATTGTGTTTGAAGAGGTAAGATAGCCGTTTAATCTGTTAATGTATGTAGCCCAGGTCCCCTTCTGGGCTACCTGTTGCCTCTTCCTTACCCCGATGTGGTTGGAGGGACTGCGGTGTGTGCAGGTAACCAGGAAGGTGGGGGCAAGATGCAGGCAGTGCTCCGGTGGCTCCGCGGCGCACCCGGCTGATGGGGGCTGCCATCCTGGATTGTGCACGCATGCACAGAATGACACGCATGCGTGGCGGCCATTAGGGAGCTTTGCACATGCGCAGAAGCTGAGGTGCAGGGCGGCCATTACACATGGTGGTATGTGGGGAACTAAAGCCCCCAGAATTCCCAGGGGCTACCGGTCAGGTGCTGTAGCTAGGCCAATAGGGCTGTAAGGATGCACTGCACCAGAAATAGATACATTTTTGCGCTGCGGAGCACGCTAGTCTACGGAGCTAAAGCTGAGAGGTGGTGTCCAAGATGCTGTGTATCCTTGGACTAGGCCTATCCTAGCTGTGTGTCCTTGGACTAGGCCTTTTAGGCCCAAGGTAGGCCCTGAGACCCAAACCAGATTGTGGCTGCTACATGGACAAGCCCTATAGAGAGGAACACTGCCCCATTAGCTTCTATAGTGATAGAGATCTTGCCAGGATGCGGTTGCGCTGGCCTTAGGTCATCTGGGACCAGATCACCCATCTAATCCAAGAGACATTGTACATGGTGATACAGTCCACGTGGGACCCACCCAACGTAGAGGCGGAGGTGTCTCGGTTCATCGCTTCGGATCCGTGGATCCCATCTTAATCACTGAGTGCCCGGGTGTGGACGCACCCGGCAAGTAGCCAGGCTAGTGGGGCAACGCTGTCACACACATGTGGGAGGGTGAGTGACTCTGTGGACATCAGGGTGTTAGGTACCCAGGGGCACCTTAGTACTTGGGAGTAAACCCCGCGAGGGTGAGGACATGGTGCACATGGAAGCACGGGGAAGGGGCATGGCCCTGCGAGGCTTGTATGTTTTGGAGTGTTATTACTATTATTTTGTGCAGTAAAACCGTTATCTTATACCAAGTGTGTATTCCTTATGTGTCCTGTAACGGAGTTCTACATAATAGAATCCCGTACAGGTGGAGGCGCTACCGAGCAACACTAAGGTGCACCCCAGTTTCCCAGCAGCAGAGGCTCAGGTTTCCTGTGAGCCACAGGTATCGCACAGCAACACACACACCATAGTCCCACATCTCCAAGGGCGTGGAGGAAAGTGCGCTATATTTAGAGGCACTGCTGAGATCTCCGACCTTGGGTTCCCTACTCTTCAGCCAAATTAAGATCCCTCCCAATAATCATCATGATAGTACCCTCAAGCCATGAGGTCCATGACTGGGCCTTCAAGGTTCAAGAAAAATCCTGCCACGTAGTCGCAGTAGGGAACATTCCTGCTCTCCTGGACCAAACCGAGATCCGGGACCACCTAAGACGATTCCCCGGCATAGACAAAGTGTGGATAAGGGGGCAAGAGTTTGACAACACCTTCCAGTGGAGTACTATATTACTGATGGCGGATCGGGAAATATGCTGGGAAGATGACCCTCAGACTTTACAAGCTCCAGAGGCCCCGCCAGAGGGCTACCCCCTCATGTATGCTACTTTACCAGAAATCTGAGAAATATTAACCTCATTACCCTCCTCAGCGGTCCCTTCCCAAGCTGAAACGTCCCCCTTCTCCCATCTCACTGGGGGGTGGCCGACTACTTCCCCGGTTTCAAGTACCAGGTAGTCGCCACCCTACCACGAGTTACCTTCACCCCGAGTTCCCTACAAGGGGCCTCCAGCTTGGCCGAGAGTCCCCCACCTACACCTACCACAGGCCCTAGTCCAAGACCTACCAGTGATAGTCACTTATCAAGTGGCGGCTCCACCCTGCGGGTGATCCTAGCGCAATTATTGGAGGCCATAATTATGTAACCTTGACAAACTTGGCACACAGCCAGGAAAAACGATTCACCGCAGAAGTAATCAGCCAAAGAAGGTGAATTGAAACGATTTATTCACTAATGGCAATAACACTGACATATTTCGCCCATATACGCTTTATTAAAATGTGGATTTTAATCACAAACACTTACTTTAAATATGCATTGCGAACCAGGAAGTAAATTCATGACTCGTGCCGCATGCACAAACGTGATGATCATCCTTCCTCTAATCATAGAGGTTAATAAGGATTTTAATCAGTTAGTGTTAGGACCTGCGATATTATGATCCTGCCTTGAAAGTGGCTCGCAGGCTTATACGCTTTGGCCAAAGGGTTAACTAAATTACACTTTTTCAAAAGATATATAGGTATTTCACTGTGTATTTTTGTCACATTGGATGTTGCTCTGTACTTCTTCGTTTCTTGTTTTATACAATTAGCCACGGCCAGTAGCACTCCTTTTTTTTTTGGTTACTTAAATTTTTTATTGAGCATTTTTTGTATGTACAAAATAAGGTAAACAAAACATACAACACAGAAAAAAGGGGGGATACAGTAATGCAAATAAACTGGCTGTGGAACAATAGGGAAGAGGGAGATCGGGGAGGGGGGAAGGGGTAGCATTTGTACCAATATAGCACTGTACACAACAATTTAAATACCACATGTATCACTCTGTTCAAAGTATTCTAGTCTATATATGGGGATATACCTACATGACGGAACCAAGGAGCCCAAATCTCAGAGAATTGCGAGGTAGAGACGTTCAGGTAGGCTGAGAGTTTTTCCATATAGACTATATGCCAAATTTTGTTGTTTATTTGATTTAAGGATGGGGGGGGGGGGCGGTTGTTTCCAATTTTTGGCAATTGTACACCGTGTAGCGTTTAAAATGTGGGATGTTACTCTAGCTTTTTTTTTGGGAGATATTAGCCATTGGTTTTCCTAGCAATATATATACTGGGTCGTGTGGAACAGAGATTTCTAGTATCTTGTGTATTAAGGTGTACACTTCCGTCCATGTTTGTTGGATTTTGGGGCATGACCAGAATATGTGCAGTATATTCCCCACTTCACCACAACCACGCCAGCACAGAGGGGAAACGCCTGGAAGAAAAGAGTGCAACCTGCAGGAGTCATGTACCATCTGAATATTAACTTGTAAATATTTTCCTTAATTACAACGCATGATGAATTTTTGGAAGCAGCTTCCCAGATGTCTGTTCAGATATTGAGATCTATACAGACGTTAAGATCCTTTTCCCAGGATACCATATAGTTATCGGGGTTTGGTTGTTCTTGATAGAGGATAAACTGTGATATATTCTGGAGATAATGCCCTTTGTGTGGGGCTGGTGTAGACACCAGTCCTCATACAAAGTTAAAGCATGGGGTTGACTTGGCTTGTATAATGATTGGATATAATGCCTAATCTGGAGAAATCTGAAGAATTCAGAGGAGGGGATATCATGGTTTGTTTGTAACGAAGTGAATGGGGGGACTTTTCCTTGGGTGAGGATATCCTTAACTCTTGTGAGTCCTTTTTGAACCCAGGTATGGGAGTGAGGGTTTCCTGTGTAAAAAGGAAGGGAGGGGTCCGAGAATAGGGGTTGCATGAGGGAAGGGGTACCGGTTAGTTGGAACCTGGATTTAAGGGAATCCCAGAGATTACAGGCAAAGGATATCACCGGGTTCTTGTAAATCTCGGTTGGTCTAGACTTTTTATTGAGCCAGAGAAGATTTTTTATTTTACATGGGGAACAAATCAAGTCCTCTATCTCGACCCACCTCCTTCCGGTTGGGTTTGAATACCAGCTAATAAGTTGCCCTAGCTGTGCGGATCTATAGTAATTTTGTAAATTCGGGAGAGCTAAGCCTCCTTCTGATTTGGACTTATAAAGAATATCTTTACGAACTTTGGGTCGCCTATTTTGCCAGACAAACTTCAAAATTTTCTTCTGTGTATTATTTAGGTATTTATGACAGATTTTAACCGGGAGAGTTTGGAAGAGATAGAGGAGTCTAGGTAGAATATTCATTTTAATGGTGGTTATTCTCCCAAACCAGGATATTATATATGGATTCCAAGTGGTTAAATCCTTAGCTATCTGGTCGAAAAAGGGTTTAAAATTTGCGTTGTATAAAGTTGAGTTATCTTTTGTTAATTGGACACCTAGATATTTAATATGGTTCAAATTCCATCTAAAGTCGAAATTTAATTGGAGTAATTTTACTAATTCTTTAGGGAGATTTAAGCTAAGGGCCATGGATTTGGAATGATTAATTTTATAACCTGAAAGGGAGCCGAATTCTGATAGATGAAAAAGTTAGGGAGGGATGTGAGAGGTTTTGAGAGCGTCAATAGTATATCGTCCGCAAAAGAGCTATTTTGAATTCTTCCTGGCCAACAGGAATACCCGCAATATTGGGATTCATCCTTAACCGGCATGCTAATGGTTCTATGGCTAAGGCAAACAACAAAGGTGACAGCGGACAACCCTGTCTAGTTCCATTTGATATTGAAAAGGGATCAGACAAGGAGTTGTTCGCCCTCACTGTGGCCGTTGGTGTGGAGTATAGTGTGTTTATGCTGTTTCATAGTTTGGCTGTGAATTCCATCTGCGAAAGCGTATCTGACATAAACTGCCAGTCTAATCGATCGAACGCTTTTTCTGCGTCTAAAGAGAGTAATGAGATGGGCACTTTGTGTGTTTTGCTACGTGTATTAGATTCACCGTCCTCCTTGTGTTGTCAAGGGCTTGTCTGCCCAGCACGAACCCCACCTGGTAGGGACGAACCAGTTTAGGGAGGATATTATTTAATCTGTTGGCTAAGATCTTTGCATAAAGTTTTAGATCAGTATTTAACAGTGAAATAGGTCTGTAGCTAGAGCACAGCAGAGGATCTTTCCCCTCTTTTTGGATTACCACTATGGTAGTGAAAAGCATATCCCTAGGAGGGGGAAGGCCTAGTACCATCTCATTAAATACTTTGGTAAGAAATGGGAGGAGCATTGTGCAATATTTCTTATAATAAAGATTAGAAAATCCACCCGGACAAGGGGCCTTCCCAATTTTCAGGGATTTAATTGCTTCTTAATTTCCAGGGGCTCTATAGTTTTTTCAAGGTTTATGATATCGTTCGGATCTAGAGTGGGGAGTCGGCATTCTGATAGATAATTTCGAATCTTTATTGCTCTTTTGTTTTTAGCTGAGTCTCCCATTGGGCCTGGTAGGTTGTAAAGGGATGTGTAATAGTCCTTAAATGCATCACTTATAATTTTGGGGCTGTGGGATACTGAGCCATTTTTAGTGTAGATGTTATGAATTTTAGCTTGTTTTTGCTTTAATTTGCGTGCCAGCATTCTATCTGCTTTATTACTTTTTTGATAGTATTTCTGTTGGGTCCATCTTATAGCTCTTTCTGCATTTGACACCATCAAAAGATTTAGTTCTACCCTCACTGAGATTATCCGCCTGTAATTTTTCCGAGATGGGTTTGACTTGTGAATAAATTCTAGTTCTGATAGTTTGTGTTAGTGTTTCGATTTGTTTTTTCTTTTTTTTTCCTGAGAAGCCAGGGCAATCAGTTTGCCTCTTATCACTGATTTGTGGGCCTTCCAAAGGGTAAAAGAGGAAACCTCTGGGGTATTGTTTATTTCAAAGTATTGGGCCAGTTCTTTTTTTTATTAATTGGAGATTTTGTGTGTTTAATAGTAGGGATTCGTTAAAGGACCACAACCTTATTTTATTTTTGGTAGTGAGGCCAGCCAATTTGGTTATAAGTGTAGAGTGGTCTGACCAAGCAGAGGGGGCAATTAGTGCTGAGGAAATATTATCGCTAATTTGTTGGTCTCTTAGGATATAATCAATTCGAGAATAGCTATTATGGGGGTGAGAGAAAAAGGAGAAATCCTTTACTTTGTTATTAACTAGTCTCCAGGAGTCTACCAACAAGAGCTCCAGTAGCACTCCTTTTGACACTTATATGCATATATATATTTTGTGGTAATTTTGGGGGGTTTCTGAGAGCTTGCTGGGTATTTGTGTGTTTACAAACGTGATGACGTCAGAAGCGTCATCGTGTCATCATTCAAACAACAAAAGTTTTATTTGAAAAAAAGAAGTACAAAAACGAAAATTTGTAATTAAAAATAACAAAAATTATGTGGAAACAATTAAGTTCACACAGAATAATTTAAAAGAAAAGAGAATTACATATAAGCTCAAATATGATGTTAATGAATAAGAAAACTCATATAAATGATCTGAACTGTAAATTCCTAGAAGAAATCTTGCAAACATAAGTACATATACCAGAAATATTATAATAATAAAAATATTGTGATGTTTATATCCATAAGATCTTGAGTTGTAAACAATTGAACCTACAACATGAAATGTAACATAACATATTGTCTTTTTTATATTCAATATCTATGGATGCAAGATAATAAATGAATAAACAAATTGTTATCAGACACAAGGAACTATCATGACACGTGCAATGGAAAATATAACTATTCTGATGATAATAATCATAACAATTAACATTACATGAATTTAGGACAATAAATTATTAACATTATGCCCGACTATTGCTCCAGTTTCAAGTACTCCCAAATGGGTAGTCGCAACCCTACCATGAGTAACCATCACCATGAGTGCCCTACAAGGGGCCAACAGCTGGGCCGGGAGTCCCCCACCTACACCTTCCTCAAGCCCTAGTCCAAGGCCTACCAGTGATAGTCACTTATCAAATGGTGGCTCCGCCCTGGGGGTGACCGTACCACAATTAGTAGAGGCCATAACTATGTCATCACAGTAGCAAAATGACAGAAAGCTCAAGGCCTTCTCCGGGATAGTGCACACGCCTCTAGGAGAAGAAGGGTTCGCGACCTGAAGGGAACACGCCCTCCAAGTGATAGATGAGTGGTCATGCTTGGAAGCCATTAAGAGACAGAGGCTGGTCGAATGTCTCCGGCTCCTGGCCCCTGGTCGCCCAACTGGAATGGATGCACCGGGACACTGAAGGAGACGTTACCCACTCAAGAGTTAGTTGAACTGTTAACTCAGTCGTACACCAGCGAAAACAACGAAGATGAGCTTCTGGCTCAGTTCAAGGCTCTCCGCCAAACGGAGGGAGAAGAGTTGTCCACATTTGTCCTCAGGCTCCAACTATCCCTGTTGACACTGCTATCCAAGAAGATCATCTCTGTCTCAGGATCCCTACCTTCCCAACCGGTAGCCCTTCTGATGCGGGCTGCTCCGGCAACCCCCGTCCTCCTAGCTATGTGTACTTGATGCAGCAAGTCAGAAAGCACAAAGTTCTGATGCACTTCCATACCCCTAAAAAGATTAAAGAGCCCCTCAAGGGTGAATCCAAGAGAGCCTCCGCTCCGAAGGCCAAGGAATCATATAGTACGGAAGAGGACTCTCAACCCAAGCCACCTTCTGTCAAGTCCAAACCGTCAGGGAGAGTATTCCCTACCTACAAGGCCCACGCTGACACCAGTAGCCTCATCTGCTACAGCTGTGGATGGAAGGGCCACTTCGCCAAGGAATGACCAAAGAAAGAATAAAAAACCTCCAAATAGGCCGAACTATCCCCAATCTATGATCTGCACAGTCCAGACCTCAGAAACCACTTCCCCGATCTCCGAAAACCCTCCTAAGCCAAGCCCCAATGATGGAACCCCACCATTGGATGCTTACAGTCGGGTAGGACCCGTTGCGGTCATACGCGTCATCATGGATGGTGTCTATTCATCGGTGTTGCTGGACACCGCTCACACAAGTGACCATTGTGTATCGAGCATTTTACAACCACCATCACCGACCCTTGCAGCCGGCTGAGCACATGAAAGTGAGGGGGCTCAGCAATGAGTATTATCCCATTGATGAGGTAGTGAAGGTTTGGATGGAAACACTCCAGTTGAATACCGCCAAATCGTATACTATGGATGTAGAGGCACTGGTATGCCTCGAGCCCCTAGAACACCCCTGTGCCCCGATCATACTTAGCACCAACACCGACGTCGTGCAGCAGTGATCAGGGCCTATTTGTGAGAAGTTGATAAGCTTGCTATTGATACCTTAATCATCCATACCATCCTTCTGGAGGAGTGTGGCAAAATATCTGCCCAGGACCACCATGGAGATCTCTTCAACCTGCAACCTGGGATAATACAGATTCCACCAGGGGGAGTGAAGCGCATGGCCACATTGTGCTGCTACCCCGACCGAGACGAGGCCGATCACCTCTTTTCTCTGGAGAGTACGCCCGAGGAAGATGGCCAGCGAGGCTACAAACTGGTACCAGAACTGCGGGAATGGACGTCCAAGATTCCTGGAGGAATTAAAGTGTTCGAACAAAATATCTCTCCATACCCCATGGCCTTCGATCAAGGATGAAGATTGGGGCGAATATACCCCGTCACTCCGTGGAGACGATGCCTCAGATGAATGCCGCTGCGGCTTTAGAACAGCCCGCTGAGCTGACATTCAACTTTGGAGACTCTGCCCTGCCGGTCGAATGGAAAGACTGGCTAACGGCCAAATTGGAAGAACGCCGGGCTGTATTCTCCACGAGTGAGATGGACGGGGACTGCAGCCGCAACGCCCAACAAACCATCAAGCTGAGTGATACTACACCCATCTGAAAATGTACCTGTCGCATCACCCCTCGGGATGTGGACGATGTAAGGGTCGTCTTAGAAGAGATGGAAACAGCGGGGATTGTGACCGAATCCCAGAGCCCCTATGCTTCGCCCAACGTGGTGGTGAGAAAGAAGAATGGGTCGGTAAGATTGTATGTCGACTACCGGATACTTAACAACCGCACCATACCCGATTAGTACACTCTTCCCAGCATCAAAGAGCTTCTCAACGCCCTAACTGAAAGCCAGTGCTTTAGTGTTCTGGACTTGCGATCTGGGTACTACCAGATACCAATGAGTGCAGAAGACCAGGATTAAACTGCCTTCGTCTGTCCCCTTGGCTTCTACCAATTTAAGCGCATGCTCCAACGCATCTGTGGGGCTTCAGCAACATTTCAGAGCCTAATGAGGAAACCATTGGAGATATGAATCCTCGGGAATGCCTGGTCTACGTGGATGATATTATTGTCTTTGGTAAGAACTTGGAGGAACATGAAGAATGGCTGCTTAAAATGCTGGGCTGTCTGGAACGAGAAGGCCTGAAACTGTCACTCGATAGGTGCCGGTTCTGTCACACCTCGGTGACCTATGTGGGACACATTGTGTCTGCTGATGGAGTCGCCACTGATCTGGCCGAAGTAGAAGTTGTGAAGAATTGGCCACGACTGGAGAACGTCATGGAGCTATGCTCTTTCCTCAGCTTCTGTGACTACTATCGCCGCTTTGTGGAGGGGTATTACTGTAAGGCCAAGCCTCTTAATAATCTCCACAAAATATACCCTGAGGTTACAGGGCGAAAGGCCACCTCTGTTAGACAGCCGTTCGATGATAAATGGATGACGGACTGTGAGCGCGCCTTCCTGAGCCTGTAGAGGAGCTTAACAGAGGCACCTGTTCTCACTCATGCCGACTCAGAACAGCCCTATGTTCTCCATATAGATGAAGTCTCAATAGCCTAGGTGCAGTCCTGCATCAGAAATACCCAGAGGAACTACGACCAATAGCCTACGTTAGCCGCAGCCTGCCTCCCAGTGAGCAGAACTTCTCCATCCACAAGTTGGAGTTCCTCGCCCTCAAGTGGGCCATCATGGACAAGCTCCATGACTACTTGTACAGCGTAACTTTAGAAGTGGGAACGGATAACAATCCGCTCACATACAGTACATACTAACATCTGCCAAACTGGATGCTACTGGCCACTGATGGCTGTTGGCATTATCAAACTACTGTACAAATTCACGCTGAAATATAAACCTGAGACCCTGAATATTGGAGATGCTTTATCCCAAAGACCAGGACTGAGCACCACTCTAGACGATGACCTCTGGGAGGAGATCTCGAGACAAGGTATGAGAGCCATGTCCAACACAGCCACTGTCAGAGAAGATAGAGTGGCCTTCTCAGAGTTACGAGTCGCTGTTTTCTTAGGATGCCACTCCAAAGCCATACCCACCGCTTTCTGTGACCCAGAAGGGATGAATATCACTCACGACAAGATCATTAGATGGAAGGACATGATACAATACCAGATATAGGATCCAGTAGCTGGCATTATCTGCCAGGCCATTCAGAAGAACAAGCCTGAAATTCTAAAGCATGCCCCCTGCTACATGGTCGCTATACTCATGTGAGAAGCGGACAAGTTCGAAATTGATAACAGTCTCTTCTATCGGGTGGTACAATAACACAACCACCCAGATAGACGTGTGACGGTTCAGGGGATTCCTTCCCCTTCTCTCACGCCCTTTGTCCCTTCCCCGCCAACCTCCCATCGCTTACCCACTCCTGTCCCGCTCCGGCAACCTCTGATGCTGTCCCTTTGCCTCAGCGCACGCCCCGCAAGTCTCGCGCACCCGCGCGGTCCCCGAGCCCATGCAGTGATGCTCCCCGCTCCTAGACCTCCTCAGTGCCCGCTGCCATTCCCTCACCTCCGGTGGCGGTCCCCTCCGTTCCTCCGTTTCCCTCCGCTGGTGTGCCTGCGGCATGGCACTCCGCGCATCTCGTGACGCAGCCTGTGCGCGCGCACTCTAAGTTTACAGAGGGCACGCGCATACGCGCCTCTTCTAAGGCCTGTCAATCTCTTGACTCCTCCTCCCATGCCCTGCAAGCAATCTCCCTGTCTGAGCCCTCTGTCTCCTCCTCCTCTCCTCCTGTTGTCTCCCACTTCTCTCTCTGCTCCTATTCTCTCTCCCATTGGTGTTCCCTCCTTTATAATCCATTTCTGTCCTCTCTATCTTTGCTCTGCATAGTTCCTGTTATCCCTGTGTGTGCAGTCCTATGCTTTGCTCTCTCTGTGTTCCAGCCTGTATCTGCTCCTGCGTATCTTTGGATTCCCCTGGTTTTGACCCCTACTCGTCCTGGACTACCCTGCTCTCTGTAACCCTTGACCCTTGCTACGAACTCTACTTTGCTGACCTCTGGAACCCTTAGACTTCGCTTACGAACTTGACTACTCTGCTTTCTGTACCCCTGGACTTTGACGCACGGACACGACCATTCTTACGTTTAACAATCAAGACATTGCAAGTATACTACTATTTTTCAACAGTCCCAGCAACGCCATACCACACTCCGGGCTTGCCCTCACTGCTGTGGGTGTGTGGTAATACCGTTCCCACCTCAGTATTGGGGTCTTGCCAGGTCTGCGGGCATACAGGCGTGACAAGACGGACTCTGGTTCTACCCAGGAACCTACAACGTATGGTACTGAGGTCACTGCTGTAATGCCTGTATGCCCACAGACCTGTCCAGTCCGCAGTACTGAGGTGGGTAAGGATATAACACGCACCCACAGCAGTGAGGGCATGCTCGGAGTGTGGTAGTAGCGTTGCCGGGCCTGGAGAGTAAGGGTTAACGTAATACTTGCTGAGTCCGGGGTGCCAGAGTTCGGAGGGTAAAGTCCATGTGCCAAAGTTCAGGGGTACGAGAGAGAGAGCAGCGTAGTGATGTCCGAAAGCCAGGGTTCAAGGGCAGGAGAGAGCAGCATAGTCAAGTCCAAAGCAGAGTTCAAGTTCAAGCCAAAGGAATCCAAACAGGGGCAGGGGCAGGGACAGGAACCAGAGCTGAAACAGACAAGGGAGCTAGGCATAGACACTGCACACACAGGAGCTACAGGAAAGCTATGCAGAGCAAGAACTGAGAGGATAGAGTGGGGATATATAGGAAGGAGAGCCAATAGGGATGCAGGGAGGAGCAGAGGTTTGATGGGTACTTGTAGGGATAGGTCAGTGAGAGCACAGGAGGAAACAGTGAGGTAATCAAGAGTTATAGCCTGCAACCGACGGGGGGCGGAGCCAGAGCGTGGGGGTGGCAAGTAACTAAAGCGGGTGCGTGCGCCCTCTGTAACCCTGCTATGCTTGCACACCGCGCGTGCACCAGAGCGTGGGGGAAGACCAGGGGAGGATGTGCACGGGAGAGGAGACAGAGGGGAAGGAGGAATGGAGGAACCAGGTAGGGAACGGACAGGGATGACAGAGGCAAGCCGAGGAGCGCGTAACCCACGATAGGGAACCCGCGATCGTGAACGCGCGCACTGGGTGAAAGAACCGCGCGTGTGCGCAGCGTGTGAGCCTGGGCGTGCGGACTGTGCCATGGAGGAACGGCTGAGGGAGGAAGGTAGAGATTGGGGACGTAGGAGTAGCAAAGGGACTAGGCACTGTGGAACCTGAGGTTGCAATGCATATAGATATACTACTTGGCGATATGCATGCAAACTCTAACTCAGCCGTAGCTTTTTGCGGGACATTTTGTTTGGTTTTATGAGAAAGTTTTGCTCTAAATATTACGCATCACACAAATTCATTTATATTACGTTAGCCACCTATCACCCGCTGGTTGAGACTGCTCCCACATAACCTTGAATGTACAGTAGGTCACATGGCCATTTATATACTTACATTTTTGCAAAATGATGCAATCATTTGAAATGTCCAAAAATGTGGCGAAAAGAAAAAGTTAAGAGAAATTTGCAAACGTGTTTATTTCAATGTTGTCAACTTTGACGGCATTCACACATCTTAATGAACAAGCATAAAATCACAACTGGAGTATTAAAAATCCTCCTGAAAACTTTACATGTTAGTGAAAAATTATAGTGCTAGAAGGAGTAGCCATTATTAATCAATGAAATATCAAAGGAAAGAATAGTTGACATTATATGAGTCACATGGATAACTAAAATCTGTAGGCTATCAAGTTTTATTGTAATCCAGGTGCATTGAACTAGGGCACAGGAAAAAAGTGTGATTGTGAAATTCAATCACGTAATTTAGCAGATGTGATGACATCAGACTTGGTTTCGAATGCTAAAGATAAAAGGATCAGATGAACCTAGTGTGACCTTACTGCCCTACAGGGTTAAGGTTGTGCAGAGATAAAGGCTATCACTTTAATGGGCTATTGAAGATGAAACCTTACGCTTTTTCCTTAAATGAAGTCAGTGTTCCTTTCTAAATGACACCTCAGACTTATCTCAAGAATTACTGTGAATTTAAGATATTTTGGAAAGGAGTTCAATATTTGATTGACCTTTTCCACTATAGTAAAATAATTTGTTTGGCACTAGTGCTGTATTAAAACAAATATTGGCATATTTTTATTATTAAAATTAAGGTTATTTATCCCCAAAATAAAACATAAGCAAGACATTCTGCAGAATCCCCTTGACTGATAAAATGTGAGACCTGTAGGTAAGAGCTCGTAAAATGGAATTATATTAAGTCACCAGTAGACAACCTTAATTACTCTACAGAACACTGTATAATTTTTTTTCTTTAAGGACTGAAAGACATGTTTTTAGTGCAGTTTAAAGCTGCAGTTCCATGTAGTTTGTCCAAATTGCTTTCCCCAAATTGTAATTTGGGGAAAGCATAATAGTCTACATTGTAATTTGTTACCAAACTGCTTTAGAATTTAGTTCTTGTCACTGGAAATATGAGAATAGCTGTAACATTGTGTAACGGGTATTCCACCCCACCCAATCGCATATATAGTGTGGGTGAGTAGAACATGCGGTGTTACCGGTGTGGTGCGTATACCTGCAGGCTCACAGGAGGTCTGAGCCTCCGCTAGTGAGAGCCTGGGTGAACCCTCTGGAACGTTTCTTCTTTCAGCGCCTCCACCTATGTAGGATTCTAGGGAAATGTAGAATGACCCTAACATAGGAACCCACCCAGAAACCACATACACCAGTATTATGGATAACAGGTTTACTGAATGAACAAACACTAACAAGGACAACTATTACATCATCTCTAGTACCATCCCAACATTATAATATCCCCACACGGTGCCCGCAGCCCAACCCTTGTCCTGTGGTCAGCGCTGCCACTATGTGTAAGAGAATGTTATGGTCTGTTGGTGCACTTGTAGAGTACCTGCCGAGTGCTCCTGGACTCGGGCCTGCAAGGAACTTCACAAAAGCTTTGTCGTTCTGGGATCCCGTCTGATCCGGTCCGGTGAATCCTTGCTTGGGGTCCGCCAGGGGCGGTCCCACCCTGGTGGATCGTCTCGGTTTCTGGGCACTGACTTGAGCCCAAGTCTCCTTTCAGGAATTGCAGCATCCGCTGATCCCTATCTAAGACTGGCACTGCATGACACGGTCCCTAACCTAGGGCCTGTCCCTGTAGCACCACAAACTGGGGAGTGAGGACCTCTCTGGGACCTAAGGGGTTAATAACCTGCTCCGTTCCCCTTACTCTTCCCAGTCCTGACTCTCCCTAACAATAACTAACGGGGCAGCTACGCGCTACAACCTACTGAATGCGTACAGCAACTTGCTGCACGCTAACCCTATGCCTTCTTGTCAGGCCTCACAACACTGCCAGTTGTGACCCTGACAAGACAGCACACTAACGCACTAAGGGCAGCATCCCTATCTTGGGCCGTCCCTCAGCGCTTACCCACTAACCTGGTGGGGAGTTGGGGCCTACCTGGGATGTGGGGGATCTTACGTGATGCAGGAGCTTCACTCACTCCCTGCACCCTTCCTTCCCCTTCTGCTCCGCTGCTCCAACTCACTGCGTAGCTGTAGCCCAAACAATGTATCTCTTTCCTCCAGGGCAATCCTTCAGCCCTATTGGCCCCTATGAGGCACCTGGTGCCTGCCTCGCTATGCCCCATGGGAGTTGTAGTCCCATGGAGCCTAAAAACACATAGGGGCCGCATGCGCTCCTTTCCTGTGCCTGCACTAACCCCTAATGGCCGCCGCAACCTCTCCTGCGCCTTCCCTGCCCTCACGCAACTGTTCCCTGGCTCTAGGGTACCTTCTGCGCATGCGCGAGCTGTCTGAGCTGCCGGGGGCTTACTGCGCATGTGCGAACTGAGGCGCAATGGCGGCACCCTTACCACCCGGCTCCAAGAGTGCCGGGAGTCCTGTAACGCGCGTGCGGCCTTGGCAACCGGCCGCACGCGTCCCCGGCAACCCCCGAGCCGGGGCCTGACCGCCCTCACCCCTGAGATCGCCGCGCGGTGCCGCCATTTGACTCGGCTGCACCCGCGATCGTCAGCAAGGTGAGAGGGTTGCTGACAGGCTGGGGAGACCTGGCTACACTTGTATACTCAGCCAACAACTTTTCCATGTATATTCCATATTCTGCAATATTTGTTTTTATTCTGTTCTGTGATTTGGGAAAAAGGCAAAAAAGGCAGCACACTGCCAAAAACCAAGAGGAGGCTCACAAGTACTTTAAAAGGGTTTATTCCATAAGAGGATCAAACATATCCCCAGAGAGCAAAAAAAAAAAACACCACATCAACGCGTTTCAGGCCGTGTGCCCTTTCTCACAGGCGGTTTTATATATGCACCTATGGGACTGTTCTATATTAGATGCGCCGGTCACCTATACTCCTGTTCTGTGATTTGGCCTACATTTTCAATACTACAAAACATATAAGTACACACTACAATAGAGTGTATCAATCTGTCCCGCTTTGATAAAGTTCCCACAATTTTTTTTAATGTATTTGTGAATTATCAGTATCACAATGTTCAATGAGGGCTGTTTGTTGACACACTGTTTTACTTTTGATGTGGATATTGGTGGAATTCCCTAGTCCTCTGTAAATCAGATATTTAGATCATCTGAACCCCTTCAGTTTACATCTGCATCGCCCCAACGGCGGACGCCTGATGGGGCTCCCCAAGAGCTGCTACCTCTGTACAGGACCAGCATGCTACGGGTTAACATTTGCTTGCACTTTGTGTAACATCAACCATACCCACAGGAATGTTAATGAGCCAAGAAGACACAAAGAACTTTGTATATGCAGCTGCATTTAATCTGAACCCTTCAGTGTACATCTGCGTCGCCGCAAAGGTGAACAGCCTTTGGCGCAGTCGAAGGGTAGCCAAAGGGTGTGAGCCATTTGCTGCCATTCATTGTTTGGTGATGTTAAAGCTTCTCTATTTCAATCTGAAACTCACCAGGCCTTTTATCTCCTGTACCCAATTTTCCAACTCTATCTGTCCATGAAATGTCTGTGAATTGACTTTATAACCTCTGTTCTTTTAATGTAACCATGTATTGTTATAACTCTGTGGACAGGACATACTTGAAAACGAGAGGTAACTCTCAATGTCTTACTTCCTGGTAAAACATTTTTCTAATTAAAAATATTTACAATTGCTGTTTTTTCTATGAAGTTTCAAATGATTGCAGCTTCTATCCCTGCTGTGGATGTATACAATTTGCCAAGTTTGCAAAACCTGTGAGGCGGATTATACTAGAACTCATTCCATTTCTAGATCATTTTGACTTTGGTCATACAGTATATTGTTATGTGGCAAGACCTTAAAGTATGAATACTATATTTTGAAACCCATTTTTCTTAATTATTTTAATTTAAAAAACTCAGCTCAGCAAATTACTGTAATCAAGGGATATTCAATTATGGTCCACTTTCTATCAACATCATGATATAGTCCAGTCCAATTAGCACCTATGGAGCAGAAAGCAAAACAGAAAGAGGTGCCCAGGAACCTATATGGAGAGAGGATGACTTCTAAATAGAAATTAACCGGGCAGTGGGATATGTAGTAGTGTACTTTGCATTTCTGTCTTTCTCACTGGATTTTTGGAGATTTACAATGTTGGAAGTTTTGGGGTTACATTACAAAAAGAACTTAAAGTATTACATAATAAAAGATGTGTAGCTATTCTAACTCTCTTTGCAAACACTTTTGTGGATTTAAATATAATAATAATAATTATATATATATATATATATATATATATATATATATATATATATATATATATATATACATACACGTGTAGCCTGGTTCCCCATTGGTCCACTTACCTCCGTGGTGTGTGGGGGTGTGTGGGTGTTGGCAGGTTGCCGAGAGGTGCAGGGAGCGCTCCGGTGACACCGCGGTGACCGGTATCTACCGACGGGTTACCCAACATGACGCACTTCCGATATGTACAGCGCCTCCAAGAAAGCCTGCAACAAGCCTACCGGTTAGCAGAGAAAGCTTCCTCCCATTTGAACACCGATAACAAAAGGCACTATTACCATAAGGTTGTCATCAGGAGATCCGTCCTGGAGATGCCGTTCTCCTCTGCTATCTAGGAGTCCCCGGCATACACAAGCTGCCCCCAACCCCGCTTTAAAATAAAATATATAAATAAAATACATTTAATAAATGCCTAGTCAGAACATTCGTTTTTGACAAATGTATTTATTGTATTACATTATACTACAATTAGTCCTTGTTACGTGTGTGTGTGTAAGTAAATGTTGGATATAGAAATAAAAGCCAGATGTGAGTGACTAGTTTCCTGAACCCTTTAACCAGTGTCTGGACGTCCCTGCTTCACAATATCTAAAGCAGCAATCCCGCCTGGGAACTTACCTGATCCGCAGTCCCTCAATGTCCAGGTACCCGCATTCCCGCAATGTTATACATTGGAGGGGAGGTGTTCCCTTACGGTCTTCTGGGTTAGGGGAGGTTCCAAAGTCTTCCATGTGAAGCTTGAGTCAGATCTGGAAGAAAGCAGTATAGGTTATTTCGGTGTAGTATAGGGCAGTTAAGATATACAGGGTAAATAAGATATCCAGATCGAGAGTGTGAGACAGAGAGAGAGAGTGGGTAAGAGACAGAGAGAGAGAGAGTGGGTGAGAGACAGAGAGAGAGAGAGAGAGTGGGTGAGAGACAGAGAGAGAGAGAGAGAGAGAGTGGGTGAGAGACAGAGAGAGAGAGTGGGTGAGAGACAGAGAGAGAGTGGGTGAGAGACAGAGAGAGAGTGGGTGAGAGACAGAGAGAGAGAGTGGGTGAGAGACAGAGAGAGAGTGGGTGAGAGACAGAGAGAGAGAGTGGGTGAGAGACAGAGAGAGAGAGTGGGTGAGAGACAGAGAGAGAGAGAGTGGGTGAGAGACAGAGAGAGAGTGGGTGAGAGACAGAGAGAGAGTGTGGGTGAGACAGAGAGAGAGAGTGGGTGAGAGACAGAGAGAGAGAGTGGGTGAGAGACAGAGAGAGAGTGGGTGAGAGACAGAGAGAGAGAGTGGGTGAGAGACAGAGAGAGAGAGTGGGCGAGAGACAGAGAGAGAGAGTGGGTGAGAGACAGAGAGAGAGTGGGTGAGAGACAGAGAGAGAGTGGGGGTAAGAGACAGAGAGAGAGTGTGGGTGAGAGACAGAGAGAGAGTGTGGGTGAGAGACAGAGAGAGAGTGTGGGTGAGAGACAGAGAGAGAGTGTGGGTGAGAGACGGAGAGAGTGTGGGAGAGAGACAGGGAGGGGGGAGAGATAGGGAGGGAGGGGAGACAGGGATGGGGGAGAGACAGGGAGGGGGGTGAGACAGGGAGGGGGAGAGACAGGGAGGGGAGAGAGACAGGGAGGGGAGAGAGACAGGGAGGGGAGAGACAGGGAGGGGAGAGACAGGGAGGGGAGAGAGACAGGGAGGGGAGAGAGACAGAGAGGGGAGAGAGACAGGGAGGGGAGAGAGACAAGGAGGGGAGAGAGACAGGGAGGGGAGAGAGACAGGGAGGGGAGAGACAGGGAGGGGAGAGAGACAGGGAGGGGAGAGAGACAGGGAGGGGGGAGAGAGACAGGGAGGGGGGAGAGACAGGGAGGAGATAGGGGGGACGACTGACTGATGGGGGGGAACTGGGTGGGGAGATGGTGACTGACTGGGTGACTTTGACTGACTAGGTAGGGGGGGTGACTGATCTAAGGGGGGATTTGTGGACACGTTCTATAACCTGGTTCTACGAGACTTTGAGCTATTGTGCGCAAAACCCACGAAATTTAGTCCAAATTTAACCAAGGGTGAACTGGGCGCATTGGGCAAGCTTAAGGCCAATCATGAGATAGTTATTAGACAGGCCGACAAGGGGGGGGGCATAGTCATTCAGGAATTGTCTGCCTACCTCTTAGAGGCGCACAGACTCCTGGGTGACTTGGCCTCCTACACCTTGTTAGAGTCCGATCCAGTGGACTCCTACCAGTTGTCGTTGAAGGAGCTTCTTATCACTGCACTAGGTGAAGGTATCATTTCTAAATCTGAATTCAAATTTTTGTATTCCTCACATCCACGCACTCCTATTTTTTATCATTTGCCCAAAGTGCACAAATCCCTGTCCAATCCCCCTGGCAGACCCATAGTATCGGGGGTGGAGTCAATGACATCGAGTTTGTCCCAATATGTTGATTACTTTCTCCAACCCTATGTAGCTAAGCTCAGGTCCCATATTAGGGACACGCTCCATGTCATTGATTCCATCTCCGAGATTAGGTGGAAACCAACCTATCTATGGGCCACTTGTGATGTTACATCACTGTACACCTGCATTGAACATGACAGGGGGATAGAAGCAATTAAGTATTGGTTGGACAGGGATTTATCATTTCCGGAAAAACACAAACAATTTATTTTACAATGTATTCACTTCATCCTCACACACAATTATTTTTTATTTGAAGGTGATTTTCATTTACAAATCTGTGGAACGGCCATGGGTACGAGATTCGCTCCTAGCTATGCCAACCTCTTTATGGGGTATTGGGAGGAATCCTCCGTTTGGCAGAACATCTTGCTTGGGGCGGGTCTCGTGTACTATGGCCGTTTCATAGATGATATTATTATCATTTGGGATGGAGAAACATCGGTGTTAAATAGTATTTTGAGCTCCTTCGATGACAATCTGCTAGGATTAAAGTTCACATTTGACATCAGTAAATCATCCACTGTCTTTCTGGACCTGGCTCTTAGTACAGACACAGATTTGAATATTATCACCACCACACACTTCAAATCTGTGTCTGTAAATAGCTATGTCCATGCGTCCAGTAACCATCACAAACAATGGCTCAACAACATTCCCTTGGGGCAGTTCCACAGACTACGTAGGAACTGCACTAGGGATATGGATTTCAAGAACCAGTCTGTATCATTAGGAACAAAGTTCCTCTCTAAAGGGTATGATCCAGTACTGATTTCCGACTCTTTTGACAAGGTGAGTGCATCCGACAGATCTACCTTACTGAATCAGTCTAAAAAGAAAAATCATAAGGGGACTCGTCTCAGTTACGATTCACCAACAGCACATTCAGGGATGGAGGCATCGACATCAAGGTTCGTTACTGATTATAACCAGTCATTTAAAGCCATAAATAGGATCTTGAATAACCACTGGTCAGTTCTTAAGTGTGACCCCCATTTGGGACCCACTTTACCCGATAGGGCTACTGTGACATACAGAAAGGCTAGAAGCATTAAAAGCATTCTAGCCCCCACTAGATTAAGGTCCTCGTCCACTTCCACCATTGATAAGGTCCAAAAGGGTCCACCAGGCAACCACCTATGCGGTCGCAGCCGATGTATCACTTGTAGGCATCTCCTTAGCCAGACTCAGGTTAGTTCCTCTAATACAAGGGCCACTCATGCAATTAAAAGTTCCATTAACTGTCTTAGTACGTACGTCGTATATATCATCCAGTGTGGGTGTAATTTAAAATATGTTGGACGTACTACTAGGACTCTTGGAACGCGTTTTTTGGAACACAGGAGAAATGTGATTAAGGGTCTCAACAACCATAGTTTGTCCAGGCATTATAAAACATTCCACCAACAAGACCCTAAAACTATGCGAGTAATGGGAATTGAGACCATCTCACCAAATACCCTAGGCGGTGATCGGTTTAAAACTCTATGTAGGCGGGAAACTTTTTGGATCCACCGATTGGGCACTTTAAGCCCGGGTGGACTTAATGAATGCCTGGATGTGAGTACCTTTGTAAAATGATGCTTGGACGCCTCTTCCTGCTAGACTTCCTCTGCCCTCCACAATCTTTTGTCTGGATCTCTCCTTGGGATATCCTGGATCCCTCCCTTCCCAACCATCTATCCCATTCCTCTCCAATCCTTCCCCTTTCCCCCCCTTCCCCCTTTCCCCTTTCCCCCCCCCCCTCCCCCCCCCCCCTCACACCCTCTCCTGTACCGGAGCTGGGACCACACTATTTTAGTTTAGCTTACACTATATTCACTTATTGGTGTATGGTCACACACATAGTACATATTAAATATCACTATACACTAATTATTTTTATTATATAGTTTTTATTACAATTATTCACGCACAAATATAGTCACACTTGGACTTAGTTCCATCACCACTAGAATTATTCACATAATGGTAGTAATATAATTGATTTTTAATATAATAGTAATTGATAAACTTTCTATATTTACACTCATACACTTATCTACAAGCACATAATATTTCACTTATTACATTCATATCCCAGTTCACCCCCTCTTGAGACCTTGCTTTGCCCTGGCCTATAGACTTGAATAAATATATGCACTGTGCTTAAGTTGTTAGGCATATGTTAATATGGGAAATTGCCCTCCTTATAGGGTTCAATATCTGGTTATAATGCTTTCTTACTGTGTCTTTCATTTGATTCTGTTTAATTATTGGAATTACATTTATATGTTTTTCAACACAATTTGGTATTGTTAAATTGTATGCAATTTGTATTTTTATATGTAATTATACAGGGAGATACATTTTATATTTTGAATGGTCATGTCAGCTGAGTGGACCATATACATGCACGATTTGTAATAAATATGCATTCCTTGCATGTCTATCTTTCACGATATTTGTATGACAGGTTTAGCAATTATTGATGTATACTTTGTCATGTTATGTGAAGGTTGACTCCCCATATGAATACTATGTGCCTTTTTTTCATCTAATTAATTGTTGTTTGAATAAGATTTTTTCTTTACTCCTTCAACTCAAAGGTTTTTAATATGCATTGTGCGCATCTAACAAATATTAATTAGCACCAAGCGTATATACAGCTGAGAAGGGGAGACTCCCAGTGATTTAGATAATTGGAGAGCATATAAAGTACTGGACCTCCCCCTTCTCTATACTTCCCTTTGAAAAAGTCACCCGTGAGTGACGAAACGCGTCAGGGAGCGTCATCACGGTAGACGCATGGGCATTGACGTCATCACCGCGCGCCGGAACTGATTGGACCGCACGACTGCTGCAAAGGCTTGATCCACGAGGAGCCATCTTTCCAGGACCCTACACGTGTATATGGAATACACCAGCCCTGGACATCTGTTTGGACACTGATCCTATTGCTGCACGATCGGGACTGCCCCAGGATACTGCAGATACAAACCGGATGGTGGTGATTATTCACACAATGCTTGATTTTACTGCTTTCTTGTAAGCGCATTTCTTAACCCCTTCCCTCCCTTCCCCTCATTAAAATTGACTATTTTACGCTATGGGTATGCGCTCTCTCTTCCCTTTTCTTATATATATATATATATATATATATATATATATATATATTAAATCGCCAACCAAAGAAATTGTCTTGTGGCCATTTTCTCTGCTAAATATAATTAATGTAAGGAAGCAACACAAGTTCAACTCAACCCACCCACCCCACCCAAAGAAATCTCACTCATATTTGGGAAACTGGCCCTAGAATAATTTTTCTTTAAAAATCTTCATTTCTAAGATCATACTATACTTCTAATTTTATTGACAAGAACCATGTCACAATACAAAATAATGGGGCAATTGTTGCTGATGTTTTGGTTTTAACTTGAGAAATAATTGCATGTTGCAAAGCTGCAATATTCAACTGTTCTGTATTGGCAGGAAAATATTTCAAAACAATTCTAAACATCTTATACTTACTGTGGATATGCACAAAATGACTCCTATATAGCTATACTTACAGTATGTCGCTCTGCTGGTTGCAAAATGAAAAATACTGTGGCTAATAAGATATACAAAAGCTATATGTTATACTGTATTTTATAATCATTGCTGAATCATTGGGTTACCATTGCAATGCAATTTTGTCATTTTCTTAATCTAACATAAACGCCTAATGATTGCAATACATGTAGTGATCTTATTGTTGACATGAAATGTGAGTCTGATGCATGGTGAGGCAGAGCTATTATTCAGCAGGATTAAAGCCTCATCTCTCAGACACTCTGTTAAAAAATGGTTGTGTAACCTTTTATACAGACTGTACTGTATACAGGTTTACAGCAGTGAATCATTTGTAGCCTACAGTATTTACAGTATATTGTTGCCCTGCAAAGTTTTTTTTTCGTTTTTATTTTAAATGTTTCTGCAAGGAAAAGAAATACTGTTGATTCCTTTCCTTGAAATAGTATATAGTTAATGTGGTTTTTTTTAAAATTCATATAGGTTATAACAATACTACATGTATAATTACAGTAGTTATGTAATCATTGAAGATTTTTAAATGTTTAAGTTTTCCTATACACATTCTGTACCTTTTTCAACATGCTGAAATGCCGTATTTCCCTTCATTAGTATGGTTTAAGTAGAGATGAGCGAATGTGTCAAATTTGGAGTTGCAAATTCTTTGTGGTGTTTTCAATAAAATTTGATTGGTGGCTGAATCTTCTCAGGCAGCATGGGAAATAAAAAAATGTGGGCGAAGTCCCTTAACACTGCCGTCATTTTCTCTTTACCCTCCCTTTCTGCAAATGTCATAATATTCACCGAACAATGTATACAGACTTACATATTCGGTGCCATGGCCATTCACGTTCACACAACTACAGTGGTCAGAAGCATGAACCCCAGCAATGTGATCACAGCAGACACTGTCCTCAACGCTGTTGTCCTTCTTCGTCCATGGCACCGAGGACAGTAAGTCTTATTACATATATATATATATATATACATTCAAGTAGCTCGCAAATGTAGAAACATTTGATTTGCTCATGCAAATGCGCTAAGCTGTCCTACTTTCTCACTGTTGTACAGTTTGTGAGGAAAGGGAGTAGTGCGTGGGCTGTTGACTGGCTGGGTTAGTGTGTGGACTGTTGGCTGGCTGCATTAGTGTGTAACTTTTGCTTCCTCTCGCAATATTACCCACGTAATCTTAGGGTGTCACCTGTAGCAAAAGAAATCAATACCTTGGATATTGAGGGCATAACCTCTTTGGACTTTGGATATGATTATTTGGAGACATTTAAGTCTAATTCTTTAGGCAAGTGCCAAAACGAAAAACAAGGGAGGCATGAAAAAGAACAAAGTATCCCCCACCAACAAGATCCAGAGTACCAATTCCATAGAAAATTCAGTGGTCATTAATCTTACTTCTATACGCTCTACTCCTTTTGGCTATAACTGAGACTTGGATCACTCAGTCTCACCCTGAACCGGAATCTGCCATGTATTATGGTGGTCTTTCTTTCTCCCACACTCCGCCCCCTGATGGCAGGGGTGGAGGCGTGGGGCTTATCTTCTCCTCAGTCTGCCATTACTGAACACTTCCTATTCCTCCCTCTTTTTTTCCATTCTTTGAGGCTCACACTATTCACATTTTTTCTCCGATCCCTCTCCATGTAGCGGTCATCTATTGCCCACCTACACCTACTCATCCCCTTCTGTCTTTCCCTCGCACTTTGAATTCTGGTTCTACTTCATTTTCTTTGACTCCCCTGTTCTTCTTTTTGGGGTCTTCAACTATCATATTGATATCCCTCTCTCCCTTGGGCTTCCCGCTTTCCTTTTTTGGCCTTCACCAATGGACTGTAGCCAGCACCCACAAAAACAGGTCTGGCTCGATCTGGTTTTCACAAAAACCTTTTCTCTCTCTGACTTCTCCATTTTACCCTTTTCTCTCTCTCATCTCGTTTTCTCTCTCTCACATCTCCACCTCCATCTACCCCTTATTTCTTTAGAGAACTGCACTCTTTTAATCTATGAGATGTCATCAATTATCGCGACAGGAAAAGCAAACACCAAAGGCGACCACTCCCCCCAGAAACCTTAAGCAACTGAAACTTTAGACACACCCACAAAGTGACTGATATACATTGAATCAGGCAGGGAGTACACTAAAGAATCAAAGAGTAGAATAAAAAAATCACAAGTCTCAATGAGATGCTATAGACCAAAGAAGATCCTCTCAAAAGGGACATACATCAGTATTATAAGAAATACATCAAACGTAACTACAAGGTCCACTCCATAAACTTATAAACTTTAAGTCAAACTATAATCCATATAAACAAAAATGAGAAAAGAATAGAAAGATGTAAGAAAAAGAATAGAATAGAAAAAATAGAATAGAATAGAAAAATGTAAGAAAAAGTAAAACATATGAAAGAAAATAGATATAACAACAATGACAAAAAAATAGAAATCATTAAATACTCAAACGTTACACAATTATGAAATAAAATGAATAAAGACTACTGTACCAACCAATATTACTAAGACATTATATTAATTTAAGAACAATTTACTGTTTAGGCTGAGATCAGGCATAGTGCAAAGCATCGTTAGGTGTAACTGTTTCAAGGGTGTAGCTCCAGAAGCACTCGCGTTGAGTAAGTAGGTGTCTCTATCACCCCCATGACTAAGTGGGGGGATCCAATCTATAGCCATAATCCTGATCGATGCCGCTCCATGTCTGTGTTCTACATAATGTCTAATAAGCTATGTTGGTTCATCAGCAAGTAGAGAGATGTCGATGTAAAGCACAGCCACGAATTCCAAATCAGCATGGGACCGGAACAAATGATACAGGTGAACACTCCAATCTTGCAACAGGTCAGGTTTATTGCATGGTGGTGCAGCAAAAATAGGACTACACGAACGCACCTACGCGTTTCATGCACAAGGCACTTTATCAAAGTGACCCCACTTAGACACTTAGCCCACACCTGATAATTGGCCATATTTTTCATGGACTCTTTGTTATCATCCAGTATTATTCACACATATTGTGGAGGATTTCTAACCAATTTGGATGCATCACATCGCTCTCTTCTATATATGTTGGTTCATCACCTTTTGTGAAGGACTTATGTCTAGAAAACACTTAAGTGCCCTTTTGGTTTCACCCACATACAGCAGACCATAAGAACACTTAGGGGCATAAATAACAAAAGAAGAGTTGCAGGTAATGTGGGCACGTATATGGAAACTCTATCCTGTATATGGATGAGCAATAGTATCGCCTTATATTAAACTGTTACACATTTAATGGCTATAACACGAGAAGCTGACAAATGTTGGTGTAGAAAGAAAATGTGTGGTGTATGTGTGTATTTATTGATATCATCTGCTTTGATCAATTTCCCAGCTAAATTGGTGCCCTTCCTATGTGCAAAAAAAAGTTGATATTTTACATACAGTACTTGACACATTCTTTTAAATTGTCCAATGTTTATGCAGCAGACGTTTATTACACATAATTGCCATTGAGAAAGTAGTGGCAAACACTATCCTCTCTTCCTTCTTTGTAATAGTATTTTTAGGAGTCTCAAGACATGTAAGACATTGATCCAAAGCTCGCGAGAAATAATCTCTATCTATGAAATAATTTTTTATCTCATCAAATGTCATCTCTTTCTGATCTTGTTCTGATACAATATATTCCACCCGTATGAACTATGAATTTGGAAGATAATTAAAAAGGTGGGTAGGAGGATGTGAGGTAGCATGAAGCAATGTATTGCAATCTTTTTTTTAACAGTACAGCGACAGAGGAAAGGGTGTATCTTTGCAATGTTACGGAAGTTTTAACTACATTGTGAAAGTGAAAGGAGAATGCGAGCATGCTTCTGATACTAGGTGTATTATAGTGCTGCCAACAGTAATGTAGAAAGAGCCGTAGGGCAGTAATATCTGTGCATCAGTGATTAGCCAGGATTTGCAGTGTTCAGAAAACCTGCCCTCATGAACTTTATTCTGGCTGCAGTGCTGCAATTGTCCACTGGGCGTAAGCCCAAAAAGACTACAAATACCAGAGGCATTGCAGCCTAGGACTCTCCAACTTCCTGCTTGCCCCTATTTAAACTGTATGAAGTGGCTCCTTCCTGACGTTTCATCTTTGTTTTTTTGCCAACCCTAATCGCTATACATGACCAGTCCAATGCCTATGTCCTAGTTCATGCCCCAGTCCTGTCCCTGTTTCCATGTCTCTGTACCTGTTGACAGTTCCTGTCCCTGTTTCTCATTTCTGATAATGTTATCTGCAATCCTATTTACCCAGGATTGCTTGTCTCTGCTCTAATTAAATCATGTTTTTTATAATTTGTTTCTTGAGCTCTGTCCTCCTCCCCTGGGTTCTGAGAGCCAGGCTTGGGAAGAAGTATGAAGAGCTATGTCTTTAACATGTTAAGTTTGAGTCAGCAGAGGGCCATCCAAGATGATATAGTGGACAGACATGTCTGTGTGCAGGTGTAAGGTATGGGGTTTAAAGGTAAATTTAGGCTGAGTCCACGCTTCCGCTGAGCTCGCTCATGCTTGGAGAGCAGTGATATCACCAGCTCTCCAAGCATGAGCGCTCGCTGTCCTGTAACATTTTTAGAGAAGGAGTGGGAGGGCGGGGCTATTAGGGGAGGGGGCGTGTCATTGGCTGAATAGGGGCTGTGTGTGTGTGTCTGTCCATTTTCTCTCTACCCCCTTCCCTCCTCTCTCCCTTCTCTCTTTTCCCCATTGCTCTCTCTCTCCCCCCCCCATTTCTCTCTCTCCCCCCATTGCTCTCTCTCTCCCCCACATTGCTCTCTCTCTCTCTCCCCCCCATTGCTCTCTCTCTCCCCCATTGTTATTTCTCTCCCCTTTCCCTCCTCTCTAGCCCGCTTCCTTCACCTCTCTCCCCTTTCCCTCCTCTCGTCTCTCCCCCCTTCCCCTCTCTCCTTTCTCCCCCTCTCTCCTTTCTCCTCCCTTCTCTCCTTTCTCCTCCCTTCTCTCCTCCCCCCCCTTTTTCCCCTTTCTCTCCTTTCTCCCCCCTTCTCTAATTTCTCCTCCCTTCTCCCCCCTTCTCTCCTTTCTCCTCCCTTCTCCCCCCTTCTCTCCTTTCTCCTCCCTTCTCCCCCCCTTCTCTCCTTTCTCCTCCCTTCTCACCCTTCTCTCATTTCTCCTCCCTTCTCCCCTCCTTTCTCCTTCCCCCCTCACTTCATTTGCCCCCCACACCACACCACTTTGTTTGCCCCCCCACAACACACCACTGTTTGTCCCCACACCACATCACTGTTTGCCCCCACACCACACCACTGTTTGCCCCCCCCCCACTCCACAGCAGTCCATTTTGCCCCCACCCCCACACACCACAGCAGTCTGTTTTTCCCCCACCCACCCCCCACACACCACAGAAGTCCGTTTTGCCCCCACACACCCACCCCCCCCACACACCACAGAAGTCCGTTTTGCCCCCACACACCGCACCCCAAACACACTAGCAGTCCGTTTTGCCCTCACCCCTCCCCACACACCACAGCAGTCCGTTTTGCCCCCACCCAACCCCCCACACACCACAGCAGTCCGTTTCACCCCCAAACACACCACAGCAGTCCGTTTTGCCCCCACCCACCCCCCCCACACACCACAGCAGTCTGTTTTGCCCCCCCACACACACCACAGCAGTCCGTTTTGCCCCTAACCAGCCCCCCCCCACACGCACACCACAGCAGTCCGTTTTGCCCTCACCCACCCCCCCCACACACCACAGCAGTTCGTTTTGCCCCTACCCACACCCCCACACACCACAGAAGTCCGTTTTGCCCCCACCCACCCCCCCCCACACACCACAGCAGTCTGTTTTTCCCCCACACACACCCCCACACACCACAACAGTCCGTTTTGCCCTCATCCACCCCCCCCCCCACACACACACACACAGCAGTCCGTTTTGCCCCCCTCCACTTCTCTCGGCTAGAAATCCCATGTTTGTGTTTGCAGTAGTGAAAGGGCATTAGAACACGCCCTCTCTCTTCCCATTGGTCAGAGCAGGGTCATGTGACCCTGCTCTGAGCCTGAAAGTATCTCTGCAGTGCCTCCTCAAGCACAAAGCGTGGGAGAGCGTGCAGGCACGAGCATGAGCACCCACACACAGTGCGAGCGTGAACGGGAGGATTCCCATTCACAGAGGTAAGCGCGCTAAGCGCCAAGCGCATTGTGAGCTCAGTACCAGCGGGGACTCAGCCTTATGTGTCATCAGCATATAGGTGATATTGAAACCCAAGAGATGTGATAAGGTCACCTAGAGAGAGTGTGTGTGTGTAAAGAGAAAAGAGAAGAGGTCCCAGGACATACGCCTCGGGTATGCCCATAGAAATATCGACAGGGAAGGACGAGTTGGAAAATGAGACACTAAAAGTACAGCTGTAACTGCTGGATGTAGACTGCTTGCCTTGAGAAGTCTGCACTGGAGCATCGGTACTGATGATATTTGTTTGCAAGTATAAATTGAGTACTGTTTCATGTAGAGGGAGAGAAGGGAAAATACAAGGGGTAATGACAATAAACTGCCTAACAGCAAAAGATAGAGTGGATGTGATGAAGCAAAAGGGGGGGAAAACGTTTCAGGCCAGGATATCCCCTTCCTCAGGCCCGTTCCCACAGATCCTTTTAAAAGGAACCCGTGGTACTTCCCTTAATGCCATACCACAAAATATCTCCCTCCCGTCTGTACAGACATAAAGTACACAACTGGACAACAAAGTTGTGCTTACATGTACAGGGAAATCTAAAAAGAGGAACTATACTTGTACATATCAATGTGTTCACATAAGCTTTTACTGCTACTGCCAGTAATCCAATACCTGTTAAATACTAACTGGAAAACCATGTTGTAATAAAATAAAAGTCTCAGATAAGTCACACTGTTATAATCAGTCTAGTACAAATGTTAGATAATCTGAAGAAAAAAGGTGAGACAGTACTACTTTTACGTCTTGCTAACCCCAAGGGAAATCCCAATAACTATGAAGTAAATCAGCACTATAGCAAACAGAGATAAGCAGTAACAGGGTTACACAAGAGTATGATCTCAGCTCATACGTGTCACCAGTCTCTGGAGCAGCTTGCTGCCATTTATTAATAATGTTTTATTGTAGAGTTTATGACAGGATGCTTTTTATCAGCAGCTATTTCCTCTGTATCATTGACCTCAGGTGATACTGTCTGTGTAGTGACAAAGATTATTGATGCTTCCTCTGATCAAGCTCATTTGTTTTTTGAACAGGTGTACAAGCAGGAAATGCAAAAGCACACCTTGAGATAATGATGACGATGACAGTGGTGGTGGTGGAACTGGTGGGTGGATTAAACACAACAAACCATTGGAACCTGGTACAATGACAGTGTCTAGTCACTGTGTTTCAGTCTATGGGTTGCTAATTCTGCAGCAGGAGCTGCTGCAAATCTTAGCAAAGCTAAGTTTATCTTAGACAGTCAGCATTTCTCACAGGTTGTGTTATTTACTTATTGTTACTGAATTACTCCTTAAGAGTCATTCATTGTAACTCAGAGCTACTTGACCATGTGGCAGAAGTCAGTGAGTCACACAGAAAACCCTCACAAGAGTGTTTTCACAGGGATGTCCAGTATTTGAGAACAAATTAAAACAATAAAAGGATATGTCCTCCATTGGCCTTCTCTCCCACCCGTGCAATACTGAGGAAAGGAATAGTAACTAGTTATTTAGGTTAAACATATTTTTGACAAGCCAAGCACTGTGACAAACTAGATGTTACATTGGTAGAGGGGAGAGAAAGGAGAGAGAAAGAGAGAGACTGAGAGTTAGAGTACAAAGTGCTACACATATCCCTTCCTTTCAATTTCCAACTGTCTCTTCACGATGGGGCAAAACATATTTCATTCTGTCTTGAGAGTGAGGGTCTAAAAATGTAGCCAGAAGCCATTCAACTCACCATTTCATACAGACAACATAGGGGTCATTTATCAGGCATTCAAGGAATTTATCAACCATAGCCACCATTTCATCATAGTCAATGTTATTATGCTACATATCCTTTAATATTGTCTTCCAGGAGGAAAATCAGATGGATGATCTCACTAATAATAATGCCAGCATCATCATAGCTTACAAGAACAGTGACTTCATCAAAGGGCCTCAGCAGCCTACACAGCTGTTCCATGCCACTGTCTTGACTGCAGAGTCCCAATCCATCTGCCTGGCATACTCCATTACCTGGGGACCAGGCAGGTTGTTCTGCTCCTGCAGCCTAGATAGTGCATTGCAGGCTGTGTACAATCAGATAAAGTGAGTGCATATTTTTCTAGAGACTGAGAAAAATGCCCTGCAGACCACAGTGACCTAGGGAATGAGTGATTCATTAATCCCATGAGTATCAGTGAGGCTACCTAGGCCATTTTAGGGAGAGCCACGGTAGCCTCACGTACTCAAAGTGCTAATGGGATTAATGCTCAATGACCCCCTGGAACTACTCCAATTTGGTAATCCAATGGACCAATAAAAAATCATTAACAAAACAAAATCCTTTATTCGCAAGTTGACTGCCAAAAAAATTGTTAACTACCCTGACGCCTAAAACATGAAGTGTACCAGGGCCATGTAGCCTACTGTAATCCAGCTCAATCCTGCACCACCCTGAATTTATTGTTGATTGAAGCCAATGTCTCAGTTGCTTGATGTACTGTTTATTCTTTATGTATTGTTTTCTTTTTCGGCCTCAGCCCTCAGGCTTAATACTATGCAATGCATTCCTTCTTCTTCTTTTTTTTTTTTGCAGTTTTTTTACCTTTTCTTTGGGTTGTCTGGTTGCAAATGAATGATTGATGTTATATATATAGAGGAAGACGAGGCGGGGAAGGAAGGCAACTCAGAGACAGAGAGACATATGGCTACAAGCCTCAGCATCAGAATCGGTGGGCCTGGTAGACGATGACCTTAATATAATTAATCTCTCAGACATTATACTCTCTGATGCTCAAACTAGAGTGCTGAAGAAAGGTTTATCCTTTTCTCCTACTATGTACATGTACAAATTTGAGGTAATCAAAGATCTAAACCTTTTTTGTTGCAAGCTATTACTTTTAAAACATTTTTCAAAACCTCAAGACCCTGATCCAGATCCTTCATCTTCTGCGACGTGGGACAAAGAAGAACAACAGACACTGGATAGATTGTTAGTACTACCACTAAGGACATCATGTTGCGGACAAAACCCAATTCAACTTTCTGTCCACCTATCCAGAGCTGTTTGCCAGTTGACGTTTTTGCCACAGTGGTCACGGACGAGATCCTTAACTACCCACCGTACATAGACCTAAGAATTTAGGTAAAGAAGAGTGGTTGGCTATTAAGGAGCTACAACAAATTCCCTCCATGGTAATTAAGCAATCTGACAAGGAGGGCAATGTTGTAATCTGGCCACAGCCCATGTATGAACGTGAAGCATACAAACAGCTACATGATGCTTCATGTTATTCTGAGCTTTCATGCGATCCAACTCTGCGGTTTGGGTCAGACTTGGATCGCATATTACGCTCTGCCCTGGGCAATAACATCATTACTAAACGTAACTATGATGGTTTAATTCCTAAATTCCCTGTGGTTCCAACTTTTTATTTGTTGCCCAAAATTCATAAACATACCTCTCACCCACCAGGCCGACCTATTGTTTCAGGTATAGGGGGGTTGTGCGAACCTGCTTGCCGCTTTATTGACTAATTCCTGTGCCTCTCTGTTACTAATTTACCTTCTTATTTGAGAGACACGATGGAGGTTTTGTCCAGGGTCGACTGCATCACGGTCGACGAGCATACCATCCTCGCGACCTGTGATGTGGAGTCCCTTACACTAGTATTCCCCATCGGGAGGGCCTCGAAGCATCCAAATTGTATTTATTAATGCAGGACATTTCAGTTGATTTGGTTAATTTCATAATAGATTTACTACAATTCATTCTTACTCATAATTATTTTATTTTCAAAAATAAATATTATTTGCAAGTAAGAGGCACAGCAATGGGGGCGGCTTGCGCACCCTCCTATGCGAATTTGTTTTTGGGCTGGTAGGAGAGAGGTAGTGTCTCGGATCAATATCGTCATCTTAGCGATTTGGGTTTGTTGTGGTTGAGATACATCGATGACATCCTGGTGGTCTGGCGTGGCACCAGTGATGCATTTGCAGATTTCATCGATGTGCTCAACCACAATGAACTCAATATTAAACTTACCTTTTTGTGCAGTCCCACATCCGTAGATTTTTTGGATGTTAAGATCAGCATCGATCAGACTGGCATGATTGAGACAGATATTTTCCGCAAAATGACTGCAACTAATTCTGTCCTCCATGCCTCCAGTTTCCATCCTCAACACCAAATTTCAGGTATCCCACGCAGCGAGTTTCTCAGACTTAAGAGAAACTGTTCATCTAAAGCTATCTTTGAACAAAGAGCCACGGAACTTAAAACAAGGTTTTCCAAACGCGGGTAAAGCAAAACACAAATCAATAAAGGCTATACAAACTGCCTTAATGTGGCCTGCGAGAGTCTATGTGGGCATGACCACAAGGGAAGTACGTTTTCGTGTGCTTGAACACACATGCAATATAAAGAATGCACAACGTGAATTAGATTCATTCAAAAAAATCACTTCAGTAGCCCGTCACTTTCTGCGCTATCATGGATCCGACTGTGCGGTCCTTTCTGCATTTGCCTTTGACAGGGTCTCTCTTGGTGCCCGTGGCAGTGACCTCGAGAAGGCTCTGTTGAGGAGGGAATGTAGGTGGATCGTGCAGCTGGGTACCATGATCCCGCAGGAGCTAAATGATTACCTGGGCTTTGCCATGTTTTTATAGCATGATTCCCTTGTCACAATTTGCACTCCTCTGCCCTTACATGAAATGCTCTAATATATGGCTCTCTTTTTCTCACGGAATGATATAATGTGTGCTACACTACTGCGTCAGACCAACTAGAGGATCAGTATGGTTATTAAAGAATCTGGACGTTGATATGTTAGGAGAATATTGATATTTAATAATGATGCACCTGTGGCTTTTTGTTTTTTACCTGGCCAGTGTCCGTTTTGCAAACGCTCCTACGGTCACTATGGCAACCGCACGCAATGACGCGCAATGCGTGATGACGTCATATGCGTCATTTTCCGGTTTCAATACGAAAATGACATAACGTGTGCCACGTGACTGTGTTAGACCAATGAGAGCAATAGTAATGTTATTATAGACTCTAGGACGCTGTTATACCAGGAGAATTCTCCCGTTTGCCACAGCTGTTTTAAATCAAATTAGTTTTGGCGCGAATTCTGCTCATTTACTTTCCCTATATAATACTAGCTCACTTCTCCCCTCACCACTCCCCGAAGAAGACAGTTTTAGTTGAAACGCGTTGGAGTGGGAGTCTGTGGAGTGGAACCCCTACCTTTTCCCTGACAAGAGGCTCTGGTCATTTTTTATTTGGCCTTTGACACCTATGCTTCAAATGGTGATGTATTTACATCTTTAACACTTGGGCAACTATTGCCTCCATTTTTTGCAGCTATTATTTTGCAACAAACAGCTATCTCCATTTGGAATGTGCACAAATCTGCCGTTTGTGCAAAATTATATATATGCATGCTTGATTTAGAGCTGCCCTTGTTTGTTGTATACTTTTGGTGTTTTACTTGCCTCATCCATGTACCTTTGCCTCTAGGAATACATGTTTGGTAGATGTGAGTCCCCCTCCTCTTTTAATTTTCTCCACAGTAATAAATGTATATTATTATCATTTCCTTGGTATGCCCGTGTGCATCTTCATAAGGATGCTTTTCTCGTTGGTACACATATATATATATACATATGTATATATATACAGTGTTCGACAAACCTATACATTTGCTCGCCCCGGGCGAGTGGATTTAACCCCCGGGCGAGTAAATATTGGCCCAAGCAGCACACGTTTGGTACTAGGTGGCGAGTAGATTTTTTTGTGTGGCGAGTAGATTTTTTGGTGATTTGTCAACCACTGTATGTATATATATATATATATATATAAATATATATATATATATATACATATAAATATATATATATATATATATATAACAAAAAGCAGCAGCCAGCACTCCAAGCAACAAATGTAAAGTCAAGGTGCATGCTCCATTGAAATCAATATAGAAACCCTGTCTTCCCATAAGAGAAGGCACAAAAGCAGCAACACTCAGATAAAGCAAAAAGACATGTATTAGCAGTTACAAAACAGCACACTATAAACCCAACGTTTCGGTCCTAGGCAGGACCTTCCTCAGGGGGGTGCTACCAGACAATGACACCCAGAGAACATATATACCCCATAGTTCACCATGTGAGGACAATTAGAGGCAGCTAATTGTACAATCCTGGAGCTCCACGAGTGCAATCAGTGTATGAGGTAGTACGGCGGCCATCTTGGAAAGCAGGAGACAGAGCAATGTATGCTATCTCACATGGGCAGATGAGTACAGGCTCCCCCGGTGGACAAAAAAATCCTAGCGTCCAATGTTGCTAGGAAACGCATGTGTGGCGTCATAAAGTCCTGGGAAGTCAGCTCAAAGTAAAGTTGCGCATGTGCAAGGCTCTCTGACAGCACCAGAACGTCACGCCGATCTGGTACCCCATTCAGTGTCAATTGCATCAGTGTGGCAGCTCCCTATGGGGTATATATGTTCTCTGGGTGTCATTGTCTGGTAGCACCCCCCTGAGGAAGGTCCTGCCTAGGACCGAAACGTTGGGTTTATAGTGTGCTGTTTTGTAACTGCTAATACATGTCTTTTTGCTTTATCTGAGTGTTGCTGCTTTTGTGCCTTCTCTTATGGGAAGACAGGGTTTCTATATTGATTTCTATGGAGCATGCACCTTGACTTTACATTTGTTGCTTGGAGTGCTGGCTGCTGCTTTTTGTTGTACATATATATATGAGCTGAGCACCCTGATTTGTGTTTTGCTCACTGAGTTGTGGTGCAGTCTGACTCAGTGACTATATTGTGGTTCCTACTGCTTAATATATTTCTAGATAGATATCATAGAGATTGTATGTTATGGAAGAATTTCCAGATGTGGGGGGTCTGTTTTCATCTATATCAGATACTTTGTGTTATAGTGAGACTGATATTTCTAGGATCAGGTATACAGATTCGATAGAGGAAATTTTTGGCACAGAAAAAGTTTCTGATATTTTTAATGATTTGCTTAAACTGAGCAAGAGGGAAGTTGATTTTTTCCTTCATGGTGCAACCCTCTCTCACTATCACCGTGAGAAACTGTTACCAAGAGGGTTCCGCATTAAGAATCAGCCAACTATTGGACGTTCTGATCCAGAATTTTGTAAACGCTGGATCAGTATTCTCAATAAATGCTCATTGGATCTGATAATATTGGTCATTGAACAATCTACTAAAGAATTGAATCGGATTAGAGCTGAGATTGCCACCATTAAAACAAAAAATGACCGTGCCTTGACCGCTGACAAAGAGGTTAATTGGACTGACAAACTACAAGTAGCAGTCGACGCCTATAGAGAAAGCCTCATTACATACAAACGTGAGAAACTGAAACAAGTTACCACAGACTATAAGGAACGGCACGTCTATAAATGGTTGTTGGGCATCAGTGAGACGATTCCAGGGAGACCAGGCCAAAGACGGAAGAACACAAGGGGAAGACGCGCAGGCACCACGGGGAGTGCGTACAACACTAGTGATACTGATCACTCGGACAACCAAGATACTGCTCGCACGGATCCTTTTTTAGGACAAGGGGGTGTAATACATCAGAAACCCCCACCCCACGACCCAGACGCTGGCGTAAGACCCGCAGGGGCGGCGGCCGCAGCAACAAGATTTCTTCCAAGGCAATCAAAGGACAGAGGGGTCCAGAAGGCCAAGAAGTGAAGGACGTAGTGTATAACATCTCATCCTACATGTTAACACCATCGGAAAAGAGTGTCCTTGAAAAGGGCTTATCATTTGTGCCAACACATACACTGGACCCATTTGACTGGGAGGTAGATCTATACAGGCTCAATAGACGCCTTCGCTTGAAGGACTTCTTCTACAGATATCAGCGAGACGACTCTACGCTTAATGAAGAAAATCGGACATCACAACCTTTCAAACAGGTGAGCTCTTTTGACCCCCAGGTTCATAATCCAAACATCACGACATTCATTAGTCTGGTGGAAGCGGATACCAGGGATGCTGTTAAAAATCAAAAAAGAAGCTTTTTTAACCTCACCAAAGAGGAGCACCTTGCAATCAAGTCACTTAAGGATAATACAGCAATCATTATCAAGTCAGCGGACAAAGGGGGGGGCATAGTTGTGATGGACTATGAACAATATAGAGCAGAAATAATGCGGCAACTTAATGTATGCTTGCATTACAAAGCACTGAAAGGTGATCCCACCCACATTTATAAAAAAGAGATTGATACCATAATACAACTTGGCATTAACAATAGGTGGATATCGGAGGAAACAGGGAAATTCTTAACACAGGAATTCCCGATCACTCCAGTGATATACATTTTACCCAAAGTGCATAAATCTTTGACCTCTCCACCAGGGAGACCCATCATTGCGGCGATGGGCTCCCTATGTCACCCCCTCTCTCAGTATATTGACTTTCATCTACAGCCGATTGTGGTCAGTACGCCAAGCTATATAAAAGACACCACTGACTTTATCAATAAATTGGACGCCTTGGATTTTGACCTTACTAACTGCCTCCTGGTCACATTGGACGTTTCGAGCCTTTATACGAATATTGGGCATGCTGAGGGTATGGAAGCAGTAAAGGATCATCTAGACAAATTCATTGGCTATACTGGTCCGCCAATAGAATTTTTACTTCTGCTTATAGACATTGTGCTCCATAAGAATTTTTTCAAATTCGAGAAAAAATTCTTTCTACAATGTATGGGCACAGCGATGGGGTCTAACATGGCCCCATCGTATGCCAATCTGTTTATGTCCCAATATGAACAAACCCATATCCTGTATGATTCCCCATATGCTAATAATATCAGGACATATATGAGATATATTGACGATCTGTTCCTGATATGGGATGGCTCTGAAGCAGACCTGTTGCAATTTTTGGAATACCTGAATTCTATTCCATCAAACATAAGATTTACCCTCAACTACAGCAATGAGCAGATCGTCTTTCTTGACACTGTTGTTTACAAGGGACCTACCCGGCTGCTGACGAAGATTCATCATAAAGCAACGGACAGAAATACCCTACTTCTGGCCAGTAGTCACCACCCTGGTGCTCTGAAGAAGGGGTTGCCGTATTCTCAATTTCTTAGGGTCTTGAGGATCACCAGTAGGAGTGACGAGTGTGAGGAAGCTCTACAGTGTATGACACACAGGTTCCTTGCAAGAGGTTATAACCACAAAGAGGTCAAAGAGGCCTTAGCCAAGGCAAGAAGGTTTTCCCGTGATCAACTCCTCAAACCAACCATCCAAACCAGCACTTCAGATCGTTTTGGGATTAATACCACTTTTAGTACTTCATCATGTACTATTCGTAGAAGTATCACGAAACACTGGCACATCTTGGAAAACGACAAAAGAATTGGGAAAACCTTCACCAAACCACCATTATTCTGTTACCGCAGGGGCCGAAACATAGGTGACCTATTGACACAGGCAGATCCGGTATCCAAGTATGCCAGCCCTACGAATTGGCTCTCCAAAACTCCCGGTGTACACAAATGTCATGGCTGTATAAACTGTCAACACATGATATTGGGGAAAAGCTTTGTCCATCCACACAGTGGAAAAGCCATTAAAATAAAGGATTACATGAACTGTGAGAGTAAATTCGTTGTATACATCATCCGGTGTCCATGTGACCTGTATTATATTGGTAAAACCACACGTATGTTGAAGGAGCGTATGAGCTTGCACCGCTCCTCCATCAGGAAGGCATTACTTGACAGTACGAATAATGAGGATCTCAAACTGCAACCGGTAGCGAGACATTTTAAAGATCACAAGCATAGCTTGGCAACGCTACGATGCATGCCCATCATGCAAGCACATGCTGGCCCCCGTGGAGGAGACAGGGGCAAATTGCTGTTACAACTTGAAACTCGCATGATTTTTGAACTGAACACAATGGCTCCGCGAGGACTAAATGAAGATTTCAAATTAGAATGTTTTTTGTGATTGCATCTTTTGAATTTTTGTTCTGTGTCCTTTTCTCTTCAGTAATGCATAGATGCTCTTAATTAGGTTTCCATCGCCAGGACTTTGCAATATTGTTACCCAATGGTGCAGTACTGAATATTAATATTTAACCAGTATGCCATTTACAATTGCCTAATTTATATGCATGTTTTTGCTCTACCTCCTCCTTTCCCTTGTTATCCCTCCCTCCCCTTGCCCTCCCTCCCTCCCCTTGCCCTCCCTCCCCTTGCCATCTAAACAGTCACCCTCAGCTCTGGAAATTGTTTTTATTCCCCTTATGTGTTGATTCACTTGTTCCTTCACTGTCATTTTCTTTAGGGAGCTGCCACACTGATGCAATTGACACTGGATGGGGTACCAGATCGGCGTGACGTTCTGGTGCTGTCAGAGAGCCTTGCACATGCGCAACTTTACTTTGAGCTGACTTCCCAGGACTTTATGACGCCACACATGCGTTTCCTAGCAACATTGGACGCTAGGATTTTTTTGTCCACGGGGGAGCCTGTACTCATCTGCCCATGTGAGATAGCATACATTGCTCTGTCTCCTGCTTTCCAAGATGGCCGCCGTACTACCTCATACACTGATTGCACTCGTGGAGCTCCAGGATTGTACAATTAGCTGCCTCTAATTGTCCTCACATGGTGAACTATGGGGTATATATGTTCTCTGGGTGTCATTGTCTGGTAGCACCCCCCTGAGGAAGGTCCTGCCTAGGACCGAAACGTTGGGTTTATAGTGTGCTGTTTTGTAACTGCTAATACATGTCTTTTTGCTTTATCTGAGTGTTGCTGCTTTTGTGCCTTCTCTTATGGGAAGACAGGGTTTCTATATATATATATATATATATATATATATATTATATATATATATTGTGACAAACGGCTTACTCCGGGGTTCCGCCGTCTGTCCAGCACTGTTAGAACACGGTCTTTTAGGGTAGATAAATGACGAGGCATAACGTGCTGTTCCTTTAAACAGGCTATGCCTGGTTTATTCAGTCCCAGGCACTGAGACTGCCACAGTGCATACAAAAGAAACACAAGCAAAACAAAAGCCTGCTCACCTGAGCAATAACTTAACAAGGTTTTCCCTGACTCAGGGTTGGAGTGGCTTTTCCACTTCCAACAACAAAAATAAGGCACATTGCAGTTTTAGAAAAAAGGAGCAGAATGAATTAACCTGTTTGGGGAGAGGCTTTTCCCCTCTCTGCTTCCAGCAGCCTTCCTGCCTCCAGGCTCTTGGGGAGAGGGAAGAGGAACCAGGAAATCAGTCTTAAATTCCTGATTTCCAACCAGCAGGACAGGTGACAGAAATCAGGCAGCAGACAAACTCTGGTCTGGATCCCTCATCCCTCAGTTCCAGCACTTGCCAAACTGTGGGATGGAGTGCATGTATTATGAGGCTGCACTTCCAGCCTAAACAGGATAGAAACTGTTCAGTATCCTGGGAGCCCTATATATGGAATTTATTACCATCCCCTGGTTTCTGTCAGAATATATATATATATATATATATATATTTGGGAGGCATCAGCCCATTATATTTCAAATTTGAAGAAGATGCAGGTGGTCTTTGACCCTGAAGATCATAGCAGAGCTCAACATGGATGATATAGGTGGTCTTTTTTCCCCTTAACCCTTGAGTGCCAATAAGGCACCTTAAGAGGGCCTAGGTTGCCTTGCTGACACTAAAGGAGTTAATGACCACGTTATATGTAAATACTATTTTGCATATTTTGGAAATGTTTTTTATTTGATCTATTATTTTTGTTGTGCCCTATTTGCTTGTAATTCATGTAGACGGGGGGTTGCTGAGTGTGTTTGGGTGCTTTGGAGGTAGTGGGTGTGTGTAATTGGTACAAGTGTGGTTAGACCTCCAGGAGGAGGGCGGTGGAAGTTACCTCGTTCTTTGTCATTGGGGTTAGTAAAGCATTGTCATGCAATGTATTACTAGCTGTTTTTGCCATACAAGTGGGAAGGGGGTAGGTTGCATAGTGTTTAGGTGTTTATTTATTCTTTTAATCCCTTTATTGCCTGAAGGCCTCATTTGCTATGCATTTAAAGCAGATAATGTATTAAAGGAGTTAAAATAATGTTCTGACACAAGATAGTTGAATAGTTTGTCATGTATTCTATTTGAATGCAGGTTTTTGGCTTTAGTTCGGAAATTGCAATAGTGACTATCGACATTTTCTTGCATTACCAACAAAAAGCCATATGCAAATGAGGTTATTAATGCATAGTTATTGTATATATATATATATATATATATAATTATTAGTGAAAACAATATTAAATCAGAAAATATATCTGTGACAGTGAAGGGGTACCCAGGCCAGTAAATAAAGGTATTATGCCCAGCTGAGTGCCCCTGAGTCATATTGGGAATGTAGAGTGTCAGCTGCAGTGCTGCAGTGGCTGCAGTGCAGTAATTGTATTTTAATTGTCTGTGTGTGTCCTGCTAGGCATAAGAGGACCACATCGTTATCATGAGTTACATTGTATCAGTTATGTATCCTATATGCGCATTGCCAGAGTGTTTCACTTCCAACCGCAAGAAACGAAAAAAGTTTTAAAACATGGCAGCTTGCTAACTTTGGATAGGAATGTCCTAGCGCTCTGAGTTTCGCTATGCAAAGGTCTAGGGGGTAATCATTAAAACGGTTATGGTTTCCGTATTTTAAACTTTTATAAAAAGTAATGAATGAAAGTCCCCCTCTTTTTGGTGTATTAAAATTATAAGAGCAAGGGCATTTACATTCAAGATGGGCAGAGCAGCGGAAATACTTGGTTCACAAGTACAGGGATTCCCAGATATATGGCCAGCCATTCCGACAAGTGAATCATGCATAACTTAAGTCAGGACTTCTAAGACATTACGCTGAGATGACTCCAGAATGTCTAGGAAAGTCTGGACTTAAAAAGGTACCGACATTTTAAAGTGTTAAGTGGAGGGAAGTATATATAAACAGTTTTTTCCTGTCAGATGTCCAAATAGCCAGGGACAGATATACAACATGTTGCCAGGGAAGTGGTCTTGGTTAGGTATGCTAAGCGGCTCAGGTGTGAAGTTAGTGCATGACCGTAGCATACCTAGAAGCCTCTGCCTGGCTCCATGAATTATTAGCGAACCTTGCCAATAGGTGGGACGCGTTGTTCCCACGCCGTGATTGGCTGCACATTATTCTGATAGGGCTTGCGTGATTTTAAAAGTCTGTGCAGCCGATCGGGAGATAGATTAATCTAAGATTCCATCAAAGCTACAGCATGTAGTACAAAGACTAACATCGGAACCAAGATTTGTATCCAGCTTCCAGTATTCGTAAAGGACTAAGGATTTGCTAACCAATCCTTTATTGGGGGACCGAAAAGATTACTTTCGGCGGAGTAATTGTGGTTGCGAGAGGCGCCACTAGCCAAAGACTGTTTCGCGGCTCTGTTTTGCGCACCAACCCCGCTCCTGGGAATTGGTGTCTAGAGACTTTTTTCTGTGAAGTTCGTTCTGGGAACATTTTATTTTGTTTTGCCCTGTCCCAGTAAGTGTTATTTCATAGTATTTCGTAGATAAAACTGTGTATGTTCATTTTGTAAATAAATCACAATTTATTTTATCTCTCGCTTTGCTTAAAGATCCGGGTATTAAGGTGTTAAAAGCATTGGTCTTCCGTGACAATACCCTCCATTATTTTATTTTTTTCCACAATACAGAATGGTATTTCCGATTTAAAGACGTTTAGTGAATCTATGTCATTGTATACTTATTACTCATTGTGGTCCCTGTGTCTGTTCTACCACTTCAATCAATATTAAGAAATTGGAACCTTTACATTGTACAATTTCTGCATTAGTGTAATCCGAATGCACTCAATCACTTGATATAAAATTGCCACTCTTATTTCTAAATTCATACTAGAAGAGGAAAAAAAATAAACAATAAGAAACACCATCCTCTATAATTAATAAAGGGTACTTGTGTTCATAGTGCATTAGCACTCTTCAATATTGAAACACATATCCCATAATTTAGCATTGTACTGTACATTTGTATTTCAAAGGATAAACCAAAAAAAAAAGCATTAAAAAATAATAAGTTATTTAATGTAGCAATCAAGCACTCAAAAATATTATTGAGGTTGGTGGAGATGATAATATTAATCTTTAACACAATGAACATGCTCCATTGTATCATGATTTAATATTAGTAATATTATGTTCCAGATCCTCAAGATACAGGTTGTTGCCAAGTCTGTAGTACTGTATTGATTTTTTGGCTCCTCTCCATCTCCTTATTTCGCTCGAGCTCACAATAATACTGTACGTAACAGGAAAGTCCTTTCCAAAGTTATATATTTTACTATTGGTAATTGATGGGAAATAGAGGACTTGAGGTCAGTCAGAGTTAATATTAGATGTAAGGAGTGCAAAAAGAATGCCTTATTACATTATGGAGGATTGTTTTTGCACTCTTTGGGGCCTATGCAGAGAGCAGCGCTATTTCGAAATTCGCCATTTTTTGGAGAAAATCGCGCAGAAAGCAGCAGAAAATGGCGAGTTCCGAAAAACGCGCCAATTTTTCTTTTCTATTTGTAAAACGCGCCTCGCGGCTGGCGAGAACCTCAATCTCGCCAGTTTTAAAAATATCCTAATGCAGAGAGGCGCGAACGGCATCTAGCGGCTGTTCGCGCCAATAAAATGGCGCGATTGTCTCCTTTTTGCCTCACCAGAAAAAATTGGCAAGAAGCTGCCGCTCGCGGCCATTGCAAAGGGAAAAAAAATGCGCGAATTTGTTTTTACACGTTTCTGAAGCGCGCATCTCGCCAATTTAAACTCGCCACACGCATCCATGTTAAACATAGCAGAATTCGCACTTTTCTGCATATGGAGAATAAAACTCTCCAAAAAAGCTACTTTTTAATAAATTCGCCAATTTTAAAATTCGCTGCTCTCTGCATAGGCCCCTTTATGTGATTTCAGCAAGAATTGTGCTACAGAGCTGCACAGAACCTCTGGGAGATGATTTCAATTTGCTCCTTTGTTTGTCTTTTGACTTTGAAATTATGCTATACATTGCTTATACAATTCATATTAAGGTTTTTCATAAAGATATTTTTCATTACCATTGTTTTTTTTTTTGCACTATAGCACTTTTTATTAAGTAATACTTTGTACATATTACAAGATAGATTTTAAGGCACTTTAGCACTAGTGATGGTTAACATGTCGAAGTTCAGTCCATGAACATTTGAATTGACTTTTCGTCGAACTGCAAAACAAATGTTTAATTTAAAAAAAAAATGTGCAAAAAGGCACGGAAAGCTGCCTAAGTTTCCATTTTATTTTGCGGGGGCTGAAAAAACATACAGTAATTGTTTTTTGTTCGCTTAGTCGAAGTTTGAAAATTCTTCTTTAGCGTTGGTGGATGTGCTGAGTTTTAATTTTTTTGTTCGTATAATATAATAAAAATATAATAAAAGTGAGGCAGTTTTTTAAGAAGTACATCAGATTTGCAAAAAAATCTAAGTTGCGAAGGAACGCTGTTTCGCGGGTTTGAACCCAGGTTCGAAAAGTTTTGCTATCTCTATTTAGCACACTATTTTTATCTTTGGTGTATTTATACACTTAATATTAAGGCTGGATTTCTATAATGTGTTGAATTTCCAATCTCCAAGTATATTATGTGAAGATTAAGGCCCGGGCCATAGAGGTGTGGGGAGAGCGGAGGCGCGCTAACGCTGAGGCTCGTCTGCTTCAGTCAGCGCGATTGCACGGACTTGCAGACGAGCCAGCGTGCGCGAAGGGAGCCGGGGGGGAGGTGTTTGGAGGCGGGGCAGTGACGTCGCTGGGCCAATCGCCTGCGACGCACTGACGTCAATGTAACGGCGCGGACGTCACGGCGCCGTGACGTTGACGCTGCTGAAGGCTGATTGGATGTTTTCAGCCGACAGCGCGCTGAAAAACAGCTTGGCGCTCGGCTGAAAACTCCAAAGCCTGAGCACGCCTGCGGACGCTCGCGTGAGCCCCCTCTCAAGGCATCCTCATTGAGGATGCTGGGGCTCAGCGCTGAGCGTCCGCACGCCTCAGCGCTGCTTGTCCATCTATGGATGCAGCCTAAATCAAGTCTATGAGTTTATACCTAAAAACACAAAATAAAAAATCAAAGGTTTAATTTATTCCTGACTTGGGGACAAATATCATCTGAATGCAGTCTCACTAATTTTTAATAATCTAAGTATCAGACATCAAAAGAGCCTCACCATTTATGTGTCAGAAGTTTTAAATTTAAATGTAGTTTATTGACTGTGCATTCTAGCTCAAGAAGATGTGCACATGAAGTTTGCCCTTCATTAAGCCCAGTTACAATTTGAATCTACTAAACTAAAAGTTGAATATACAGTACTATAGGTACAATTGGCGATGCTATTAGAGATTAAAGTTTCCAGCTGGAAATGCTAGCAAGATGAAGGTTCAAAGCACCGAGAAAAAAAGGAAGGGGCTAGAGGGCAGCGCTGGTGAAAAGAAATGTATTGGCATATCACAGTTGTGCATGCTAGTCAAGCAAGTCTCTGATGAGATACTATTAGCAGGGCCGCCAACAGGGGGGTCTGCCGGGGCTGGTGTCCTGGTCCAGTGCAAATTTCCTCTTGCCAGACCCTGCTGTTGGTCGTGGCCAGACCCCGGCTCTCAGCTGCTTCAGGTAGGGTTGCCAGTGTGGCTGAGGGGCACCCGATGGCAGGTCTCTCTGATGTAAGCGCCGTAAGTCATCTGAGCTAAGCTTCAGGGCACGTTACCATCAGACACCTTGTGGGACAGACAGTGAGGGAGAACTGGGTCGGCGGCAACTGCAGTGACCTGCTGCCAAACCCTCCTCCACACCCCCCCCCCCCCCATTGCAATGGCCCACCGTCACAGCCACCGGCCCTCCTGCAGCAACGGCAGCCATCGCCCCCCCCACAGCAATGCCCCCCTCCTAGCAATCACTGCTCCCCCATAGCAACTGCCTCCACTTTGCAGTCACCGACTCCCCCCGCAACAGCCCCCCCATAGAAATGGTCCCCCCTTCGCAGCCACCAGCTCTCCCTAATCCACCGGCCCACTGCCCATCCCACAGCCACCGGCCCACCACCTATCCTGCAGCCACTGGCCCCCCCGCAGCCAACGGGCCTGACCTGAGACCATCCACAAGGTAAGCAGAACAAGATAAGGATCACATGAACATCCACTCCAGGAAAAAAAGGTAAGGCGCTCACCAGCAAAAAGGGGGTAAAAATAAACTTTATTACACTACATAAAAAACAAAGAAACAAACAGTGCTAGCTACACTCCCACGTGTTTCACGCCCCCTGTATATATAAATAGTATAAGAAACAAAAAACAAGCGCACTCAGTGTAGTAAAGTTTACAAAATGTATATGGTTCTGCGCACTCACAAACAAAGCAGGATTATGCACATGTATGAGATAATTACTCAATCTCCAGCAGATACAGCAGGGTCCCAGCTGAGCCTCCGGTGCAGATCCCGTGTCTCGTTTCTTTTTACAGGGGGGCCGGTGGTTGTATCAAACGCTCCATGTACCATATATGAAGCATGCGCGCTGTGTGCTTCCCCCTTTGGTCTCTCTGCCAACAGGTACTTGTCCTCAGCTGTTCCAACTGGACTTCCAACTGCTCATACCATCACAGCTGTAACACTCAACCCCTGACGAAGTCCAAAAGATGAAACGCGTAGGGTGTGTTATTTGGAGTGCATATACTGCAAACTTTTTATTGTACTGCAAGTATTAACGTGCAAACGGGAGCACATAATATTGTTCCATCTCTGAGGCCGACAGCAGCAGTGCTTCCGTGCTGGGAGTGTTACAGCTAGAAGAAAACAATTAAGTTAAAGTTGAGCGCTAAAAAAAGAAAAAAAAATCCGTGGTAGGTGCGCTATGATTTGGGAGGGACCTGCTCCTTTCATTTGTCTTGGGCCCCATGATTTCTGTTGGTTGCCCTGGCTATTAGCCCTGAATGTTTTCGTGTTTTAGTTTTGGCTTTGGTTATGCCTAACGTGAGATAGTTTGGGATTAAGAGGAACATGTGAAGCTGATAACAAATTATCCTAAAACGTATTAGGGACAAAGAAGTAAACCGTGCAATATCAGCAATGACAGATGGTCTTGCAGTGTTCTCCAGCAACGCTCCCAAGGCTGAAAGAAAACAAGATTTTGGAGAAGTTTGAGGGGTGCAAACCATAGGCATTTAAAGGAATCTCCCCTGTCTGAACATACCTATCTCTAGATAAAATAAAACAAAGAACGGCATTACCATTATTATACTACTGCTGCAAATGTATTAAGAAAAATGTTTCCTATTGAAACCAATGTGATTTTTGAAGTGAAACTTATTTTCTGGCCCCTACCTAAATTCTCCTTCATGGAGACGAAAATGCGTAACGGAAGTAAGGCGCGTGCACAACCCTGTTGGCAAATCACAAAGCACTAAAAATCATTGCTAGAGATGAACATGCGATTATGCGCGTGCACTCGCGCCCTCGCTGGCTCCAAATGTAAACAGCACTGAAAGACCTTCCTGCAGACGAAAATGCGATCAGGCAAGCAAACAGTACTTTTATAAACAAACCTGCCACAGTACCAGTACTTTTATAAGCAAAACTGCCACAATACCATTACTTTTATAAGCAAACCTGCCACAGTAACAGTACTTTTATAAGCAAACCTGCCACAGTAACAGAACTTTTATATCCAAACCTAACACAGTGCCAGTACTTTTATATCCAAACTTGCCACAGTGCCAATACTGTTATAGCAAAAAAAGTTTAACTTAGAACGTGGGTGATGGCACACACACACTCTTTTTCTTTAATACACCTGGTGAAATATGTTTGCACCAGTAGGCTACAATAAATAACCCTCTCTGTCTTAACACATTCTCATTGCTGAGATATAGTTCATTAACTGACAACATACAACTTGTTAAGCTTTTCACATTCTGAACTGACGATGACTATTGTTCGACCACATAAATGATTCACAGACTGATAAAAGCATGTACTTCTTCAAAGAAACAGAACACTTGTATCTGTCCTTGAAGACCTGTCGCTATCTTATTGGTTTAATTCTGGATTCTCTGCAGTCTGGGTAAGTAAAACATGCATTACCATTACCCTACAA